>NW_010146027.1:61210-78233 GCF_000699245.1 Pterocles gutturalis
ATGCAAGGCTTTGTTTCAAGATCAGACTTTGGTACTGCAATGCCACTCTGTGGAGCTGAAAACATAAGAGCTGTGGCAGCCGTCGGATGAGTGACATGGCTGAATGGTGACTTCATTCACTATCTTCATTCAAAAGTGGTCTTTTTTTCAATCTACTAATTTTGTTTGCTCTTTGCCAGTCGGTTACTGTCAAGTTCCGAAATATTTTCTGCCCTTGTGTGTGTGTGTCTCTACATTTGTGTAGGTTTACAATTAAGCTTGAAGGCAAAGTAGACATTTAATGATTTTTCTCTTTAAGAGCCACTTTGGTTTTATTTCCTAGTGAAAACATAGATGCTGGGAAGATGCCACGTTGTCATGTCCCACTAATAACTGGAGGAGCTGCCCTCTAAAACTTCACTTTTATCTTGAAGAAATAAGTTCCTGGTTTTTCTTTGCTGGAGAAAACATGGGAAAGCTAGCAGAATTGGGGCATATCTGAATGATAACTATTGTGGGCTTCTCCCCCCCCTCCCTAACCATCTTGTAAATTGAAGGACTTTCCATGTTGCTACTAGTGAGACAAAAGCATCTCAGAGCTCCCGTGGCTGCCAGCCCTTGCCTGCAACCCACTGGGGTAGCCACAGGATGGGAGGGCAGTTCCTGGTGTCTGGGAATGGGATTTGTGTGGCAAAAAGGAGGCTGGAGCATGGCTTTCATGGGTGCTTGCAGGTTTTGCAGCATTTTGGGTCCTATTAGAACCACGACTGGTGGACCGCAGTTGGTATTTGTAATAGATAAATTTGTAACCTCCATTTGTAACCCGCCTTTATCTGTTGAATCTTGCTACTATATATTTCCCTGAATGCCTTTGCTAGATGGTGCCAAGCTGAACTTCATGGTCTGCAAACCATATTTGTTCCAATGCTCCCCATCTTTTCATGAAAACAAGGCCCTTCCTCTGTCATTATGTGACACTTTTGTTTCATACAGGTTACACTGAAATTCTCATTTAGGAGGTTATTACAGTTCATAATCCCCCAAAACTCCATTATGAATCCTTTTGTAGTAACAAGCACTTGGCTGTCACATATGCAAACACCTTATCTCATGAGAGCAGCCGGGCACACAGGGTGCCCTTTGCTGAACACTTCAAGATACGTGCTGAGATTGCTCGTTTCTTTTTTTGTACGAGTTTATCCCGAAAGGAACCTGCCCTCCAAGAAATCAATAATGCTTCTGTATTTGTCTAGGGGTTTTCGTTAGTTTGCTTAGCTGCGCCAACACAAATCCCAACCGGAAAAATTACTGAAGCGGGAAGATAAATTTTGACTGGCTGCTACCAGAAATACCTCGTTACTCCAGATTTGTAGGTATCGTGCTGTATGTGTGATCTGCCATGATGATCAGCAGCCGTGTGTACTTTAAAGTAGATAATTTTTCATGTTAAGAAAAGAATAAAATTACAACCATTCTTTGTCGTCTCCTGCGATACTTTTAGGTCCTTGGAAACGTGCAGTGAGCTTTGCTTTGCTGTCTCCCAGCCAAGGGGATCTTCTTGTCTTCCCAGCAGCAACTTAAAGATCTGAATTTCTTACAAACTGTCCAGTGTAATGTTAGGATGGGATTTGTCTCTAACATCTTCCTGCCTGTACTTCTCTTCAGCTAATGGTAGGGGTTGTTCGTCTCTCTGCAGCACTGGGGAAAAATGGTAAACTATGAAAACAGCTGCTCATCCTTGCTATAAAAGTAATTAAGGAACTTGCTGGATTAACATGGGCAAAGTGAGGCCAGATTGCATCGTCTCCTGAGACCCTGGGGAGAGAGAGATATGAAGGCTTTATCGCAGGAACACTGGGTCTTCGTCTGGGCTAATTGAACTGTCATCAGCAGTGCATCAGCTGGGCAGAGACATCTCCATCGCAGAATCCACAACTGACAATGCAGCTTTCTCCGGAGAAGATCCTGACCTTCGGAGGCGGGGCGGGGGAGAAGGTTAAAAAGAAGAAAAGGGAAAAAGCAGGGGAGGGGGAAAAAAAAAAAAAAGGCTAGGGCCTAATTGAAGTTAGAAGTGATCTTATTTTGGAGAGTGTTTTCTTAACAGTGTGCTGCATCCACCCACCTCAGCGTTTTGGATTGAGTTACTGTTGGTGGAGATAAGCTCCATTAGGGCTGTCATTGCCAAAGGAGGCTTCGCCACAGCTGTTACTCACCCCTCCTCCCCCAAACCTCAGGGACAAAGGTAAAAACACTGACCAGGGCCAGAGTGGGCCATGAGGATGAACTTTTTATTATTATGCAAATGCAGGCGATCTAGGAAACTGGTATTTCATACGTGCCTCTCTTCACAAGGTATGTTTTGATTGCAGGCTCCTGGTCCCTTGGCTGCAAGGACTGTTGTCCTAAGCAGAGTCTTGAATTTATTTTTGTTTCTTGCCAGGGGACTGGCCGTGTTGTGTGGGGGTGGGCTGCCCCGGGGGCTGGTAGCAGTGCCGTGAGAGGAGCCGCTTCCCAAGCCCGTGTAATGGCGTGTTGCACATCCTTCCTGGGAGTCAGCTCAGGAAAGGAGGGTCTGCAGCAATTACGGAAGAGTTGAAATAGCTTTCTCTGTGCTTCCCTAGCAGGTAGCTAGGCAATGCTGCAGACAGATGTACGGCCAAGATGTGAGTAGGACAAGCAGCCGCCCAGCGTGATAACCCTGCGGTGTGTTTGTACCGCACTGAGCAACGCTGGGGTGCTCCTAAGAGTGGTCTGAGCAAGGTCTGCTTGGTGCAGGTGAAGCTGCAGATTTCCTCCAAGGACACCAGTGATCCTTGCACCTGCCTTTGAGAGAAACAGCACACAGTCTCCCAGCATCCGCTGCAACACTGACTGCATCCACAGCGCGGTTTGCCGTGCTCCCTTAGGCTGCAGCTGGCGGTAGGCATGCTGGCCGAAAAGCCTGATGTGCTTGGGGATACTGAGTTATGGCTGTGTCCTGTGCCTCTTCTCTCTCAACCACTTTGCAAGGAGCAGCTGTGATGTCACCTTCGTTAAGCCTTGCGGCGTGCCTGCAAAGGGAGGAAACGCTGCTGCACCGTTTGTGCAGCCAAAGTGACGCAGGGCTCAGTGTTAAAGTTCAGGACGGGTCTCAGGATTCAAGTGCTCGCTTGCTCTTTTCTTTACCGTGATTTTAATGAATGCTTCTCACAATATATGTGCAGGGCAAACAGCGTGAGTCGATATGTACCACAACCTGAGACCACGCGGGCGGCGTTCTGCTTCAGATGCGCTCACTCGGAGTATGAGCCTCTTAATGTGTTCAGAGCATTAATAAGCTCTTAAGTGGATTTGAAGAAAAAAAGTAAGAGAATTGTGAATTAAATATTGATTCTGGTATCTCAGTGTTGAATTGCAGGCATTCAATTGCCTGTGGATTATTCTGACATCGAATCACAGAAGCTAGAGGTGGAAGAGCTGTAGAATTATCCCATTCATCTCCTTGCCAATGGAAGTATGTTCTCCACAGTGCATTCTCATAGTGGTTGAAGTTGATTACTTAATTCCAATTACTGACAGTCTACTAATTGTTTAGGCTGTATTCCAATTTTGTCAACCCTCCCATCATGTTAACTCCTTATCTAGAGGTCTGCCTTGCCTTCTGGAGGGGGATCACATGAGTGGTTTGGAATAGGAACCTTCAAAGTAGCCCAAAGTTCCCCCCCCCCTCCTTTTTTTTTCCAGTTTTCCTTCATTATTGACTGCATGTGTTCTTGATCCACCTGCACTTTATAAAATAAACAGGCGAACTAAAATGATTCTGAATGAGTCATTCAAGGAGAGCAGACATGTGTCAGCATTCCCCAGCCATGATTATTTTCCTTTGAGCGTGCCCTGGTCACTAGCCTCCAGCGGATGGCTTTCTGATTTTATATACTTCTAAATAAATTAAAGCATAATATCTCTGCCAAAATCTCTAGTATTGGATTCACATATCCTTTTTTTTCCCCTGCCATTAGAGAATTATCCTCCAGCAATCCTTCGTTCCAGAAATTAGTCTTGATGAAAAGGAAGTATTAACTTTCTCTGTTACTCACTGATAAACTCACACCTCAGCTCTTCTCCATCTTATTTCTCCTTAAAACTGCCCAGTTTTACCCCAGGCCAATTTGTTGTCAGGGAAAAATAGGCTTCACACTGGTGAACATCAGAGGGCAATGGGCAGTTTTCTGACTGCCCAAATTCCTTTAAATCATTTATTTATTCACTCATACATTTTCTTGGCCAGCAGATGTGTGTGAGCGAGGGTTTCTTGATGGGACTGGGCAGCCAGAAAGGTACCAGATGGAAAAGTTGGCAGAGATGGGGGGTCATGGGAGAGTGAGGACGAGTCTGTGAAGTGTATTTAAAAGAGAAAGTGCTGGCGATGGAGCCGAGGTGTAGAGTCTGGTGTGGGTCTGGGGAGAAGATGAAATGCTTGAAGGTGGATGAAAGGACTTTTCTTCTGCGTGTGTGTGCAGCAAAGTAGCAAAAGACAGCTGGGGTGACAGCAGCAGGCTGGGAGGGTGCTCAGCATCCCTGGGCCATGCCCAGCGCCGTGGGGGGACAGTGAGCACTGAGGGGCTGCAGGTGATGTGAGTATGAAAGGAAAGCCTCAAAGCCTCGGACGGGACAGTGGTAAAGAGGCTTAGTTATGACAGGTGAGGGCACGGCACTCCCAGGTGAAGTGACACTGGATAAATGACTGTCATTTTCAACCGCATCTCTGGCACAGAGTTTTGTGAAGAAAGATTTTCAGGCACAACGGGAGGAATTCGACTGTTGCTGGGGATTGCAGCCAGAAAGAGGTCAGTCAGTAAAAGAAAGTCCACTTTTTTAAGAAGTTTATGGAAGACAGACAACCGTGTGAAAGCAAATCTATTAGACCTCCAGGCGTGTAAAATTAAAGAATTCTGCTCAGTCATGAGATGACATAGAGATATGTCAAGCTTTTGGCCTGAGAGCTTATAAAATGGCTTAAACTCTTGGCTTCGCTTTTCCTTTGAACATCCCAATTGAATGCTGAGCAAAAGAAGAGCCAGGGAGCAAGCAGGCTGAAAATGAGCCTGAGCAGCAGAGCTGCAGCTTTGAAGGTGCGTGGCTTTATCAACGTTTTTAACCTGATAAAATGAACCAGGCAAAGGGAGAGGAAAATGTGCAAAGGGAAAATGTTACATCTGTCTGCAGTTTAAGCGGAGCCTCGAGTTCAGGTTACAGAGTGAAGTAAGGTTCCCAGGAGTTATTTTAATATTTCAGTAACTGCAGTCAAGATTGTGGTTGCGTTTATGACTAGCAGTGTAGAATAACCTACAGGAGACATTATCTGTCTTGAAGAATGCACAGTCTGAGATAAGGATGCTGTGTGTTAGCTGACAGTGTAATATTAAAAGGAGCTACTATTTCCCATGATAGTTGCTTACGAAAGAAATGTATTGCCAGTTACTATAGCTACACTCTGTAACTTCCAAAACAATTCCCACCATCACCTCCAAAGAACAGTTTGTAGATTTTTAATTTTCTGTTTGATGGTTCACACGGCCATTCTCTCAAAATGTGAATTGTGTCTCCATTAGAGATGGCCATCTAAATCAAGAAATCATCCTGCTTCTTGCTGCTTACCTCACGTTGGTGTATATGGTACATGCCTTTGACTGCTCTCAACCCTCAGTATATCCTGTATATTTCTGTCCCTTGCAATCTGAGCATGAACTGAAAAGGTGAGATGATGTGGGTGATATGGGCCCCATGGGTTTCACACCGTAGGCAGTTATCTTTAGACATAAAATTTTTGTTTGAATAACACATAATTTTATACTTACATCTGTGGCATTCCAGAATTAGGAACTGCTTATATTTAGGAGATTTTAAAAATTCACTTACTTTTACTAATTTCCATGCCAATTCTGGTGGCAAGATATTTGTGTTTAAACTGGCCAAAAAAAACCCCAACAACCTACAAAGTGGTCAAATATCTTTGTGTGTTCTCACAGGGCAAGGCTGAGGGGGCTGAGATTATAGGAGAGGAGATTCGGGTAGATCTCCTGAAAATCTTTCAAGGGAGAAGAGTAATTAAGCATCAGGATAGTTGCCTGGAGAAGTGGGCAGGTGTGCACTGAGGGGATTAAAAGCTCATTGGAGTGTGTTGTAAGCGTGACCTACGTTGAGTGGATCTTGCCTGTGGACTGAATTGTGACGTCTGTTTTCAGTGATCCCCAAGAATCAGGGAAGAAAGACAACGAGTCTTACACCATTTACTACTGTTCTGCCTGGATATAACTCACCTTGTCCGGGCTGGGTTGTAGGATTAAAGTGCTGTAAGCTGTCAAAATAGTGCTCGATTTGTGTCAGTGCACTGGTTTTGGAAACAAAAGAGCATTGCAAAGAAAGGTCAGTGACCTTATTTAAAGTGAAGTGGAAAGATCTATGGTCCAAAGGGGAGTAAGCTTTTGGCAAATAAAAATAGCCAAATGTAACAAAGCAGAAGAGAATAAATCAGTGGGCAAATGCCCTTCTGTTATTGTTTAAACTGAAACGCTCTTCTCTTTCGAGGTTGCTCTCCACTTGAACCTTATGCAGTTGCAGACAGAAATTTTCGGATCTCCTTCCCAAATAAACAACGGCTCTGGAAAGCAAGTGCAGATTTACAGGGTGGTCATGAATGACTGCAGAGACCTTGGCACTCCATTAAAGCTGGCGGGTATAGAGTATCCTCCCAGATCATACAGTGTAGTTCACAACTCTTCCATCTACTCTCTGGGAAGTTTCTTTAAAAAGCATTCAACCTCCATCCTGGATAGCATTTTGTAGTGGATAGGTGGAGGAGATCACAGAGCTCTTGTCTTGCAGCTCTTCTCCTGCTAGGTGTTGCCATCAAGGCAGCTCTGGAAAGAGAGAGGGAGGTAATTTCTAGTTCTTTTGCCTTGCTGAGATTAGCTATTTCACTGTGCAATATTGACAAAGTGGTTCTGGTGCTTTTGCTAAGAACACTTTGGGGTAAACGTGGCTAGTCATGCATGGCCTGTTGGGCTGGTGGGAAGACTTTCCAGCAGCCCAAATGCAGCAATGCCATCCTGCAAGCATGGACCTTTGAACTGCTCTGATCAGTTACCGGCTTTCGCTTACTCTACAGAACTGCTAAGCGATCTATGTTGTATATGAAATCAGTACGTGCAGGTGAGAATGGAAAAGCAAGCAAGCAAAAGTATATTTTCAGATGCTTTACGTGTTTTTCCTCCAGCTTTGCACCCAAAGGAAAGCTTCCTGGCGAGTCGGGGCTGGACTGTCGATTGAGGAAACTGTGAAAGCATGCCCACGGGTGTGTTTATTTTCAAAACAGCCATCCTTCTTTTTGGGTGTTGTTTCCCAGGTGAAACAAGAGAAGTGTTCCCCTTCCCTGCTGCACACAGTTTGGACAGATTGATGTAGCGTGCCCAGGAAGAAAAGACATGCTTGTCCAAAAATTATTTCCCATAGCTTTGAGATGAACAAGCCCTATTATTTTTCCCCTTGATTCTTAGCACTGAAAGCTCTGCCTTTACTCTTTAATAGATGATGGTGTTTGATGAAGGTTTTTGAACCTCCTAAATGGCCAGGTGTCAGAGATCTCTAGGCAGCTCATGTTTGTTTACTAAATAATGTTCCTGTTACAGTAGTAAAAGCCAGGCCTCAGTGGGCTATAAATACACTCTGTTCCCGTGCATCATACCTCTGTCCAAAGGTACATTTCAGACCTTTGGTTGTTTGCTCTCCAATTTCTTTCTTTTCATTACATTTCTCCCTCTCCCACGCTGAAACAAGACCAAATAATTCATATAATAACCCTTTCAGAAGGAAGCAGAATTTTCTATGTACAATGGTTGTCACTGCAATTTTTATCCTGTTCGTTTGCGAATCATTGATGCTCCCGTGTTACTTGGATAAGGTGACAAAGACGACACTAAACATGTATTTAGTGGATACCGCTACTGCAAAATGCTCCTATCTATCTGCATGTGAAATTGTGAAATGGAAATGGCGGACCTTAATCTGTTTTCTGAAGTTGATTGCATTTCTGCACTGTGGAGGCTTAGAAAGGAAACTCTACAGCTTAGAGAGTGCATGGGTTTTTTTGATCAGATGGGTGTCCAGAGCAACAGGACTATTTCCTGTCATGTGTCTCCTCATTTTACTCCTGTGCTGGTTGTTCCTGTAGATGTAGAGGAGTTTCAGGTAATCCACAGGGTCAGTAGTGCCCCACCAAGATCCCAAAGCTCAACTGACATTAATTTGAATGCCTGAAGCTCTAAGGTCAGAGGAAAAAGTGGCTTTTGGGAACCATTTTTGTAGAACTATATTTCCTATATAAAAGTTTGTGTTCTTTGGGTTTCACGTACCCTGATATAGCTGTAAAAACAGCTTGTCTTGTGGTGTCTTGACCCCTTTGTTTCTTGTTCTGTTTGGGACTCTAGCTTGTAAAAGTGTGAGTTTGGTGCAAGGCTTTGAAAATACGAGTGGGACTTCTGCAGAAAATGGGAGCTAACCTTTCCTTGTCTTGGACACGGCATGCTCATTATTATCTCATGTCAACTGGGTTGTCTCCTCGCTTTTGCCTTGCCCATAACCCAACGCTGCCAGTCTGCTCAGCTGGAAATGCCAGTGCCATGTAATTGAGAATAGAACGTGCTCTGAACACCCCTGGCATATGGGTGGCACTGGGTTGTACCTCCGAGTCAAATCCATCCTGAATTTGAAAGCATATGCATCCAGGAGGAGAGTGTATTTTGAAAGGAAAATGTAGACACTTTGAATTTTGGAGAGATTCATAGGCTCATCAAACTCTGAGCCCAAGCTTTCCAAATAAGAGCAGTCTCTGCCCTTAACTCTTTATGCAGTAAACCTGAACATCTGATATTTCACTTTGGGTGAACAACTGGCAGAAAGCCCACAAACACAAAGCCCTGAACTGTCCTCCAGGTAATATCTCAAAAGTCTGCAGTGGGAATTAAGTGTCCCATAGGATCTGGGCACACCCTGTGGCCAGGGTTGCATTTGACTGTGATTTAAAAGATGTGCTTATGATTTAAAGATCGCCTTCAGATTGACAATCAGATAGAGTTGCTGGAGGAAGTCCTCCCCTGGTAGACAGAGAGTTAAATCTACAGTCCTCACCAAAAGGTCAGGAGGACAAGAAAGGGTGACATCACAGATTTTCTGATACTCCTCTGAAAGAACACAGTCATTTGTTCAGTGTGGAGGAGAAGCACGATCTCCTTTTAATATTATTTTTTCTCTTCAAGAATATCTGGCAGAGTTAGAACTGCAATAATACTGTCCTGATAATGATGCAAATGTGTGAAATTGCAGATCTCCTTCAACAACTTTTTGCTCTTAGTTTGTTTCTTTTCAGCTGTCAAGATGATGATTTTAAGCTTCTCCTTCCCCTGAAACAGTGTTTCATTGGAAAAAAAATATATTTTCTCACATTTTCCTGGCTTAACTTTCCATTCTCTTCATTGATACTCGAAAGATGAATCTTTGAGGGAACGGAATAATTGGAATCTTCAGGGTACAAATTGTTTATTTTCCACTAAATACGAAACCCATCATGTTGAACTGTGAATACAGCAGGATACACTTAGCAGGTGTATGAAAATGAAAATAAAAGGACACTGATTGAAAGGAGAGGGGAAGAAAAATCATGCAAGCGACATTTCCTCAACTCATCCAAAATATACAAAACTATTTTAACTGCTTTCGTAACAGATACCATGCAAAGACGCCCAATTAATTTTATCTTCATGCTGCTGTACAATCTGTATAATTCTTTTGGTCACCAAAATGTCTGAGGTGCATTATATTATTCATAGAGACTTCAGTCCTTGGAAAAAGAAATCACATTTAATCTCCTTTTCTCTTTTTCTGTGGGTTGATCTGTCCGTGAACAGCCCCAGATCTTAGCAGGAGAAAAAGTGTAGGTAATGACAACCTGATAAACTCTGGAAGAAACCTTAAAGAGAAAGCATGTTCGCAGCAGACAGGGATTGATGTTTAAATAGAGGAGCACATATGGCATGAATGTAATTTTGTGTTTAAAAGTATAACGTCTTCTAACCTGGTATATTGAAGAGATAAAGTGCTTTTGCAAGAGGTGGGAGTAGCTTTACAAGTTGCGTGAGGGTAATGGAGGGAACGCTAACCATAGCAAAGGAAGCCCTAATCCCTTGCATAGTTACGGAGAGCCAAAGTAATTTCTACGATTCCTTGAACCAAACTCACTTTTTGGTTTCTGCTGCTGGAAGCCAGCAACAGTTTTGTGTATCAGCAAAGAAGGGGATGTGTTCAAGACACTCAAAGGAAGGTGCTGGTTCCGTTGAGCAGTGGGAAGTGGGAGAAATTTTATGAAACTTCTGTGCAGAAACACCGGACTGGAAGGTGGATTTGCCCTCTAGTTCTGGGAATAGGTTCCTTGTTTCTTTGCAAGGCTAGAACCAGGTGAGTCCTTCCATTTTCATTGTTGATCTTCACTTCAGCCCGTAGTGAATGTTACAGGCTGCTCAGTATGCCTGAGCCGAAAGTATTGATCTACAAGGGTGTTGGGAAGGCAAATTAACACAATCTGCTGGAATTCGGTTATGGCAACAAAAATGAGTGTAATCGACAGGTTGGCAAGTGGGTACTGAGAGATTTGTTCTCCAAAAACATCCAAGAGGGAGGATGGATGTGTAGACTGATATCATAATTAAACATGAAACTGCCTCATATTCTTCTTTCATTTTCATCTCCAAAGCCAGCCCTGATTTGATGAATGTTTTTCTCCAGTTTACTAGGCTTTCAGAAAGCTTTGGTGCAGTTTCAGATGATCTTGGTCTGAATTCAGCTCTAGGGGTCTGGGTAGATCTGGGTTAGTGGATGATTTCATGCATCTAGAACAGAGAAATCGGGAAATTGTGCAACAGTTGTTCTGCCTATGGGCTAATGCAGGGAAGAGCCACAGCCATATTTGCAGGGGACTCCAAACGCCGACTTTGGTATGTTGGCCTATATTATTTTTTAATCCCCAAAGACCCAACATTTGATACTTTGTTTGTTGTCTCTCTGAATAACATCTTCTCCAGTCTGGCTTGTTGTCAACCGCATAAGAAATCTGTATTTGTTACAAGGTGGGTGGGAAGCCTGTTGGAATATAGGACAGAGAGCCTGCCCTATATTATAGGGTTAGTTTGTTGGGTTTTTTTTTGTTTTGTTTTGTTTTAATTATAAAAATTTAACAAATGCTCATTTACCAAGCTGCTGAGAGGAGAGAATCCCAGCTACTTCTGCCTGTGTGTCTGCTAGGATTTAAAAAAACCACCTTTAAAGGGATAAACTTGAAATTCCAGAGGATTTAAAGACAGACACAAAGCATATGCAAGTTTTTGGAAAGATAAGTCGTTAGCTCCATCCTTATTGTGTTTTTACTGTTTCTAGAAAACATCTTGAAAAAGAGATTTAAAAGTGCTTCTTGTATTCCTCTCCACACATTCACCTTTGCATGGTCTGGACATTTCAAGGGGGGCTTATTTTGAAATACTGCATTTGGATAGTGCTTCTTCTCCTTATTGTAAGTAATTTTCTTGGTGGTGATTGCACTTAACATTAGTGCCTAAACTAATAGGCAGAATTGGTCCTCGTTCTCCTTACCAATCAAAGGGTAACCGTGAAAGTTAAAGTATGTTGGTCTAAAGTTGGCATCAGAGGCTTATGCCTGCTAAAAAATGATCTTTTGTGTATTTCTTTTAATATAGGCAATGTTTTAAAGTCTTTGCTTACAATACACATACACACAACTACTTGAAGAATCATACCTACTTTTTATGTTGGCTTTATTCGTAATATAACTGTAAAAGCAAAAGCTAGGTTGGTTCCTCTTTGAGGCTATGACTTTGATCATAGGATATTGAATTGTGCCTTACTTTATTTTAGCAGTTCTAACAAGAACAAAAGTCAGGAAAATTGAGAACAGCAGGGAGGGCCTTTCTATTCAGAGGTGGATTACTTTATCTTTAAGCCTCCCTTTCCTTGTGCCTGATGCAATATGCCCATATGCGCATCCATGTGTACGCAACTACTTGCACAGTTTAAGTTTCTCTTGCCCTCCCTCAGAGCCAGCATCATAAATCTCGTTTCTCTAATAAAGGCATTTAAAGCAAAAAGTTATGAAAATATTCTCGATATTTCTGTGTTGTGTATGTCACTGGCAGTAGGAAGCATTCATCTTCCCTGTCACTTAGTTTCCTTGCTGAAGTCTCTAGGGACAGCAACATTTGGTTTTCTTGAGATTTCCAATAAAGGAGAGGCAAATAATGGCTTTCTCTACTAGGCTTTCCCCAGGTTAGCTCTACCCAGAGTGTCTTGCAGGGACAATTAAACCGCGCTGTCGGCTGAGTTTCGCTGGACATTGTTATTACAGCATTTGTCCCCTTCCTGACAAATCGCATTATTCCCATGGCCGTGGACCATTAGTGGGCCCAGGGGAGCTGGAAGGGGATCGCGACCGGCTGCTCGCCCCCAGGCAGGGGCAGCCCCAAGTGGGGGTGAGCAGAGGTGGCCCAAAAGGAGCCCATTTGGGTGGATGTTCTGTACCTCTGAGCTGCCAGCTGTCTAGTGCTCAGTGTCCCTGATGCCCCCTCCCCTGCCTGGGGCTTTGCAGTGCTCCATCTGCTGCTCCCCAACACCTCCTCCCACCAGAGAGGGGCCTTTGCCATATGCTTCCCCCAATGCCCAAGCATTTGGTGCTAGGTGGTGGCTTAAACATCAGCAACACCTGGAAACCACACCATTTCACTGAAATATCTTTTTTTTTTTTTTTTTGCCTTTTGTTGTTTGTTTGTTTTTTCTCCCTACCTGATTTAGTTTCAGGCTTTGGCTTCTCTGGCAGGACAGCCAAGAAGGATGGCATTTGTCATGGTCTAGGTGAGGTTTTGAAGTCTGCGCAGCAAAAAAGGGCCACAGCTTTTCAGCCGCAGGAACAAATACATCCTTGATGCTGCTCATTACATTAAATGGAGCTCTGCTAGATGGCGGTTCTCTCTTTGAGACGCTAACGTGAGGGAGACAGGAGAGTATTAAGAGATCAATAATTAAAGCCTTATCTTGATTTGAAATTCTTCCCCTGTTCAGCTCCTGATCCCAAACATTCAGCTGCAAAATCCCCAAAGAGGCCAGTTTGTAGTTCTCACCTAGTCTTCATGTAACCAGCTGTGTTTTCCTCATCCCAGGGGTGATGTGGGTCTCCAGGTCTCTTGCTTAAGCCTTATTAATTCCTGGGGTGTTTTTTTTCTAATATGGATGTTCCTGATTCACTTTTTGACATACAGATAGAAGTGATGACGCATTATATATTTCCTACTATATAGATATTTCTGTTAATTTAAATAGCCTGCTTGGGGAGGGGTGGAAGGGAATGGTTGCACTTTGAGAGGTAAACATAAAATAGTCTCTGGTCTTCTCTCGACTTGCTTTAAAAGCACTGAAGGAAGCTGGTATTTTATCACTTGTAAGGTCCTTTGTGTTTGCTTTCCTTCCCTAGAAGTCTTAACCCCAGAAACAAGATGTGCGTGGTACTCCCTTCGTATGTATCGTCTTCGTGTGGCGCTGCACCTTGGTGAAAATATGTGTTTGGTCTGTTAAAAAGGCTGATTGAACTTACTCATCAGTTCAGTTCAGCATCAAACTTGTAGAGCACAGCCGTATTGGTAATTGTAACCAATTGCTACCAATCTGGAAAACAAATCCTTTGCTCTCTCAGTGGGGCAGGTAATTTGATGTTTGTGCTTGATGTTCTTGCTCTCCAGGAATTTTTAGATTTTGTTGGTATTTGTTTGTAGTATTTCTATCTGCTGTGGACAAAATGCATATACTAACACACCAATCTTCTGCAAATTTCTGCTGTTAGAATTTATATAGAGTCAAGGTGGAAGCACGTGAACCAAAGCGTTCAAAGCATTAACACATAGCAAAATTTGTTCCCTTCAGTTCTCTTTCTGCCTTTGCTGCAGACAATGCGTTATTTAGCACAGGTGCTTCGCTGGGAGTCTCACTTCCTTGCGGTAATGATCACTGCAGATAATCAGCCTCTGTCTACAGCAGAAAAATTACTGCAATTGGATAACGTAGTTTATCTCCTCTGGGACCCCAGATGAGGCGCGTTAGCATAACTGCACAGCTAGACGACACAACAATTTAAGCACCAGACTGAACCGCGAGCTCGGCGCGATGCTGCGGTGCTTGGTGGGGCAGCAGTTGTCAGCCAGCTGCTGAGGCTCCGATCCCCACTGCTAGGAACAGTGCAGGCACTGAATTCTAAGGTGTTATTTCCAGGGACCACAGCCGTGGCTAGCAATCCTGCAGTCCTGGTTTTCTTGATTTACCTGTGAAGCTCTTCTGCCTGCGGAAGGAGGAGCGCTGGCTTTGGTGGCACTGCTCGGCTCTCCTGCACTGTTTTGCTCAACACAGGATGGTGCTTTGTCTTAGCATGCCTAGGAATAAATGCTGTGTTATCAACACCGGGTTTTAAAGATAATTAGTTGAGGAAGTGCCCCATTTGAAGTTACTGCTTTTATAAAGAAGCCACATTATACGCTAAAGACTACCCGAGCCTTTAATTCGCTTTGGTGGTGACTAGATCGGTTTAATTGGATGCAGCTAAGCTTTAGAAGCACTGATCAGGTCTGAGATTTGGGAGTGCACCTTGACAGCATCCCAGATCTTCCTTAGAGTAAGGCCTGAGTGTGTGGGAGTGCAGCCCCTGGGCATGCTGCGAGAGCTGTAAGCCAGCAGCAAACGCTAGGTCCTCCTGGAAGCTCCTGCACAGGCTGGGATGGAGCATCCCTGAGCGGCCGGTGCATAGCTGCCCCAAGGCAGGAACTGTAAGTGTTATACAATGTTCCTTGTTTCACTGGTTCAGCTGAATAAAACAGAATAGTAGAAACGGCAGCTATGATGAAGAGCGAACTTTAAAAATTCTTCTTGTTTTATATAAGGTTGGTTAATCCATGCATCCATTTGGTCTCATGAACCTCAACGGGACTGTTTGTGGGAATAAATAGGCTAGTTTGTAATCCCTCAGGTTTTCCTAATAACATCACCATGTCATTTAAAGCATGAGCAGCATTTATCTTCATGACCTCTTGTTATTTGAGATCAAAGTCAGATAAGAGTTGGAAATGAATTCAGCCTAGTGATCTCATTAAGAAGCTGCCTACGATAAGAGTTTCACAGCAGAGTCATTCAGAAGGTTTCATTTTGGTCTCTCACTGCAGTGTTTCCTTCCAGAAATACACTTTTGGCTTGGGGCACTAATTACCACATTTATCGAGAGACCAGTCCTCACAATGCCTGTGCATACACCTCTGTGTCTCCTGGCATCACTGATGTCACTGAGTCGTCAATGAAACAAATTACAAACATGTAAAGATTTGGTGAATTCTAGCCCTAAGTAAGAAATAATACCTGCCGGCTTCAAGGCGAGTTGTGGGGGTTTGATAGAGGCATGAGAAATCCCCATTAGTGCTAAAGAATGATTGTAATGAGGTCATGATCCAGTGTCTTTTTCCTGAGGATAGGGGTGTGATATTTATATGAGAAAGACGTGAATCTGTGTGAGCCTGAAGCTATACTAGCTTCAGAGTTGCTTTTAAAAGCTGATTCTTCCCTTCCCCCTTTCTGAAGGGTTTCGTGAGTCTGTCTGGAGCTAGTCCCTCAATGAAGACCATTTTCATTGTCTGATTCAGAATTCCTCTAACATATGGCAACGGCGGTGGTGATGGTGGCGTCATATTTTGCGAATTAAATTCCAGAGACAGAAATAATTCATCTTTTTTTGAGCTTAAAGATTTCTTCCAATGAGTCCCTGGTAACAGAGTGGGGGGGGGGAACGGACGGACACAAAAAAAACCCCAAACCAACAGAAACCTAACATTCTGCTTTGGTCTGTTGCATACATCCAGAAAGTTTCCTGTCTAGTAATTTCCAATTTAATGGGTAAATCTTGCTGCTTGAAAAAAGGTATTCAAACTACTATGTAGAACAAAACCAGAGTGTTTTCCCCCAAGTTAACTCTTGCGAACCCAGTGTATGCATGAGTTGTAAGAGAGAGCATCCCAAACTGGATACCTACATTTAGGCAAGTGATTTAAGCCCTTTGTGTGGTGATGGCAGTATAATTAATTCATCCTATGTGGTAAAATATGCATATGTAAGTCATACTGTAATGAAAAGTGACATTCTTATTGTCTAGTGTTAGTAGAAAGACCTGGTACTGGAAAAGACCTCAAGATTTCCTTATATGTGTTCACACATATGCAAAATATATAAAAATATTTTCCACCTCTTATTGCATTGAGCATATCATCTAATGCAAAAGGAGCAAAGTTGCATTACAAGATATATAACTGACCTCAGCCTTAAAAGCAGTGTTAAAGGTGGACCTTCATCTTAAGTTGTGTTTGTAAGCTTACAGTAGGAAGTAAAATTTATCTGCAAGTAAGTTTTAAATGGGGATGCTCATCAGGGGCTATGAGAATTGGGAAGATCTGTAGGGAAATAAGAAGCTAATGCTGGTTTGTATCAGGAGCAGGAAGCCAGAGAAATCAGCAGGTCCTTCAAGATATTGGGGAATAATCAGAGAAGAATGTTGTGGATGGTTTTGAAGATTTTCTTTTCCTTGGTCTTTGCTACTGAGAATGACAGAGTGGAGGAGTTCCAGAGAGTAAAGGTGCAGTACTCCCTTTGACAGCTGTTAACAAAAAAAACCAAAAAACAACAAAAAAACCCCACAACTCTATATGTCTCTCTATATATGTATTTGTATGTGTGAAATGGAAGAACTCAGGAAATTAAATGTCAATAAATCATTAGGACCAGATGGCATTCATCTGGGACTTCCAAAAAACACCGTAGTAGAGTTACTATAAAAATATGTGTAGATTATCACTGAAAACAACCTCATCTCTTAAATGAGAACAGTTGTCCATTGAAAAGACTTTTTTAAAAGCCAAGAACAGTAGCA
>NW_010146027.1:78264-111177 GCF_000699245.1 Pterocles gutturalis
CAGGAATGATATTGCGGCCAGCGAATTTAATCTCTATAGTAAGAAAATAGATGTATGATGTTTTAATAAATTAACATACTATTACTTTTGATGTCCTACAGTCTTTGACTGGCTTAACAAAAATATTTAAAACAATGGAGAAAAAAACCTGCATGTTATTAGAACATAGATAAAACACATTATTTTTTTTCAAATGTCTTGTTATAGAGGTTTTTTTTGCAAAATCCGTTAATGGAATTTGTTAACTAGAGGGTGAGGGTAAAGTTAGATCTTTTCAGAGATTAAGAGAGGGAATTAGATTACCTAGATTACAGACAGGAAAAAAGAGTACAAGGACTGATATCTCTGCCTCAGCACAGAAGGAGGTTGTTAATGCGTAGCCACAGGGTTCAAACCTAGAGCGATGGTTGTTAAACACAGTTAGAGTAGGAGGGGGGAGGAAAGAGGTGGCTGCTGGCACAACAGGAGCTCATGGGTGCAGCACACAGTGCACTGAAAATTCCTAAGCAAGCTAGAAACTTGGGCAATGTAATTCAAGATCGTCAGGTGCAATGAAATGCATACTGGAAAGAATAAGTTGGGCAAGCACTCAGACAAGTTTTGGATTAACCTGAGCCACCCTTACAAGAGAGAAAGGGGTGGGAGGTACAAACCTGTCCCTTCTACATCAGAGCACACCCAAGGTCTGCTAGAACAAATTCAGCCCCATGGCTTGAGGGAAGGGAGATGAGCATCATGTGTCCTGGGAATGTCTGGGGTGGGTACCGCTCACAGCAGCACCAGCCGAGCGCTGCATGCCTTTGCTTGGCCCCTGAGGCACTGGTACCCGTGCCTGTGTTTCCCAGAGTGTCTGTGCAACACATCACTTAGGTCTGTGCAGATATCCGGGCAGCTTCCCTCACCCATCCCAGCCCAGATGTGTAACGAGCGTAATTAACCTTACAGAGCCAAGCAGCACTGGAGATAGATGGCTGAGGATACCCATGTGGCAGAGAAAGACGATGAGCAGAATACTGAAATGTTGCACTTTGTTAAGGAGGAGATAATGTCTATTGTACTTTTTCACCTTTATTAAGGGATGGACTTTCGCTCATTTTATTCTGACAAAAAATGTAAAAGGTAACAAGGAAAAGAGTGAGGGAAGGCTCACTAAAGATTAGAGCAATGGTAGATAGAAGGGAGAAAAGAGATTCAGCAATAAAGACTCGAAGCGGTGCTAGGAAATCACTTTGTCTCCCTTCCTATGCACAGGCTGTAACTAATGATTTGGAGAATGTTTCTGCAGGAGGCACTTGCTATAAACCCCAAACCAACTAAACCATTTCATTTCAAAGTATGTGATAGGGGACGAGTCTACTTTTTATCTTCCCTGCTCAGGGTAGCAATAAAGTCCTACTCAATACTCCTTTCACTTCCAGCAAGAAGTCTGCGTCACCTACATTCTCAAGCCCGGCTTAGCAAAGAAAACATCTAGAGACTGTTTTTTTTTTTTAAAAGCAGGCTGAGATCTGGTTTCCTCCGTGGGATCAAAAGGCTGGATTTCTCACAAAAGATTTATGGGCATCTCTTCCAAATTGCCAGCATTCAGCTGAATAGGAAGTCTGCCTGTTTAAGAGTTGGATTGATAATTCAGCGCAGTGGGGATAAAGTATTAGTGTCTGACGTTTGCCAAGAATTTTGTATCAGAGCATCCTAAAGGAGTGGGAAGGAGGGCTTCCATGCCTGACGTTACAAAGCTCATCTCTAAAAACAAATATCTCGCAGTTTGGAGTTGCAGAAGAGGACATGCTTTATTCCACAGCATTCAGAGAATTTGAGATGTCAGCAGAATGGGATGTTTTTCCGCTGTGATTTTTTTTTCCTAATTAGACAAAAGCCAACTTTTCTTCAGAAGGAAAGCCTGCCTTCCCTAGCTCCCTCGGTTCCTCCCAGAGCGTGCTGTTGGCAGAACAAGGACTCGCTTCTGAAATCATTGCTACCAATTGTTCACTAAAGATAATTCTGCTGAGAATATGTAGACCAAACTTTATCTCATTAAGACAAAGTCCAGATGCTTGGTTTATGTGTGTTTTAAAACCAGCGCAGTCAAGTCTTCCAGATAGATATAGTTGGCTTAAAACCAGGGCAGTAAAGTTTTCCAGATAGATATAATTGGGAAGAGAAAGCAGAGTACAAAAGGGTAATAGTTTCCCTCTTTTGTTTTAAATTAACAACCGTGGTGTACTGTCTCATCTCCAAATGGAATTCTGAGCAAGGACATGGACTGTTATGGCATGCCAAAAAGGCTTTGTGGGCATAAGCTGCAGGAATGAAATGAAAGGACTCTCTTATGGATAGGAGGTGCTACGAAGACTCTCAAAGAAGGAGTAATGTTGGAAAGAAATCAAGATCCCAGAAATGTGAGAAATAATGTCAAATTGTCAACTTTGTTATTTTCAGGGTAGGAGAGGAAATAAATGTTTTTTTGGGTCTTTGACAAGGGAACATCTCTGTCCATGAGCAGGGTGGACAGGGATGCCTTTGTCTCAATTTACAGATACTCAGTAGTAAAAATTCCTCTCCCACCCTGTGGGAGCGAGCTCACAGGTAATCGAGGGTAGCATTTTACGCAGGAAGAGTAAAAAAGCCTGCATTTAGACAATTCTCGTTGGAAAATTGTAGCCCAAGGCTGTGATAAAGATGTCGGTTTTGTGAAACTGAAACAGGCTTGGCCATGCTGAATTATGGAGTAAGGGGAGCCCAGATAATTAATAGGAAAATAGCTCCTAATGTAAATGAGAGTTCAGGATAATGTTTTTGATAATAATCTTTTTGTAATAGCACAATAAAGTGATCCGCACTCCTTGCCTTGCACAGAAGAGCTCATTTAAATGTCCTCTATTCCCTCCAGACCAGGCTGGGATATTGGACGTATGCTGTAATCTCAGTCATTATTTCCTGAGCACATCAACAAAGTTGGACTCCATTTCTGCTAAGTGCTGAATTTAGCTGGGGGCTCCGCAGGCTCTATATTCCACCGGTATGACCGTGGCTGTAATGCAAAACGATACGTGAGATGTAGATGGTGTTGCCGCTGAAGTTTCTGCCTCCCTTGGCAGGATACGGTGGAGGAGCCTGGTGCTGTGTGCCGGTGGGATGCATGCTGCGGCTCAGTGCAGGCGATGCTCTTGGCAGGAATGGGAGGAAAAAGTTCCTTATGAGGGGTCTTTTTATAAGGCAAATGTAGGCTTTTTTCAGTCTCTTGTTTTGAGTGATCCAGGAAGCTTTTAAATGCGCCTCTTGGAGATTATATAGTGGAAGATTGCACGTAGCCGCCGCGCAGGAGACGGCGCGGAATTGCTCCCTTGTCTGTTGATGTTGGCTCCAGAAAAGAGCACGGCAGAAACTGCAGCCCCAATCTGTGTCCTGGAGGAGGGCCGCTAGCAACCCAATCTCATGTCTGCACTGCTTTATAGGGCATTGATTTCCTCTCTTAGGAGTGGATAAAACTCTCACTAAAATCAAGGACAAAATCCCTATTGATACCAGTGGAAGCAGAATCCAGCTTTTGTGATTTAAGTGGTGTGTATAAGGAGGGGTCTCATTCCCAAAAAATAAAATGTCTTTTTTTAAGCTTGGTTGCATTCATCTTTCCAGGAGATCTGAAACAGGTATTATAAGCATCACAGTTCCCTTAAGAGCTTTCTGGGGGAAGCGCCAAGCAAACCTCCGTGTTATTTCTCTTGCTTTCTGACTAAATGGGCCAACTCTGATACTTGCTGATGCAGCAGAGAAGCAGCTCTCCTTTGTGCTTTGGGGGGAGCCTGGTTGTTGCCCAAAATGCCACGATTCCCTTCTAGCTGGGGCAGTGCCCCCCCTGGGCTGGAAATCTAGGCACAACTGAACGCTCTTGCCCCCAGTCTGGCTGTGGCATCTCTGGGGGGGAAGGAAAAGCGACACATCTTCATTACACCATCAGGATGCGCTCTTCTAGGGATAGGGTTAATTGGCTTTTTAGGGTGGTGGGAGGGAAAGTGTGACAGCTGTTTCATTTAGATGGGATGTTGAATTAAGTTAAGAGATTCCTCCCCCCCCCAGAGTTAACCTTTTCCTGCCTGCATTTCAAAGCTCAGTGGTGAGGTTAGGTTTGAAGAGGCTGATGGGGTGGGGAAGGGGACGTTAAGGTATTTTATTAGAACAGCTAGGGAAAAAAATAAGCTTTTCTTTCATCATGACCTGTATTATTCTCTCTTACTATAAATGAAATGACAGCTCACCTGAGAGAAGAGAGAGGGGATTTAAAACCAAATAAAATCCATTGCCACAAGATAAATAAGTTTGGAAGAACATCTAGTGCTGGGCCAGCTTTGCTGCCCACAAAAGCCTTCTAGCTGAGAGCCATTAAGTCAATTAATCCTGTACAATACATCAGAGCTACTTCACACCGACAGAAGATCAGCTCAAGGGAACAATGCCTGGGTCCAACCAATGTACTTAGCTAAGAAGTCACGTCCCACAGCACTGTCCCAGCAGCACAGCACAGGACGTGGGTCCTGGCTGAACAGTCCAGGCTTTTGTGGTTTGCTGCTGGCTACTTCATAGCCTTTTTCATCCGCCTCCTATCTCCATGTGTTTCACTTTCTGCACATTTTCTGGCTTCTAAGCCAGTGTAAATGTCTTTTTGGCAGCAATTGGCATGACTGGTTTCAGAAGGTGTCCTTAGGGCTTGTCTTCTGAGCTGGGGAGCCATGCTGCTCTGTGCTCCCAGATGCCACCAGGTTCTGCTGTGCTTCCCACCAGTGCAAATCCGGAGGCAGTCCGTGGCCTATCAGTTTAAACTGAGGAGCAAAGGGCAGCCAGAGAAACATGCAGTGGGGAGGTGGGGTAGGATGGGGGGGTGGGCAGGCTCAGTTTGAGTGTTTGCCCTTTGAATTAATTCTGGTTGACCTACTTCGGCAATGATTGAAGAATTTTTTATTCAGTTTGCCCTGATCTATCCCCTGGTGAGCGTGCGCTTGTTATTTTTTAATGAAACCATTTTCACAGCCTGTTGTTTTAGGTGTTGAGGATGGACGAGAGGGAGGTTATTTTTTGGTTCATATTCTATTTTTTGTTTCATATTCTATTTTTTCTATCTTCAGGGTTTCCAGTGCCACATAGTTGCCATTAACTGTGTGTGCACAATGCACTCCCCGTTCCTCGCTCTCGGCTCAGCAGGATTGTTTTCACAGCAGATAAAAATAGTGTAAAGATATAATCAATGATTAAAATAGATCTCTCTTAACAGGAGCCATAAGTGAATATTTTTGTCTTCCCCTGTGAGTCATGTGCAAGTAGACTTGAGGAGCATCTTGCTTTGGCTTTAAACTTCTCTGGAGCCTTGTCATTGAAGGCTTTAGACATAGAATATATGTAGGATGGGACACACTGGAGTAACTGTGAAAAACAGCTATTAATTTACACTCTGAGCTTAGCTCAGGCAGAAAGGACGTGCCATGCTGGATGAGATGACTGCTCCATCTTGTTTCCTGTTCCGAGGAAGGTGCAGTGCCTCGGCTCTCCCATCATGGCACGTACATGCACAATGTCCCACCAAGGCTTGAAGACTGCAAACGGTGAGACCCTGAGGTCTCTGCATACTTCAGAGCTTAACTTTGTAATAATTGCACCTATTCTCCACCACCCTGGAGTGTTTGTTGTATGATGAAGGAGGCTGCAGGGATGACTAATGGCTCGGTGAGCGCGCAGGTCCAGGCCTGGTTGCCTTTTGGCTTGGAAGTAGCAGGTATGGGAAACAATGACTTTGGGGTTTGGTTAGTGATTTTTATTGCATTAAAAGACAACAGGTTTGGTGTTGTTCAGCAGCACAAAGGAAGTTCCCTTGTGGCAGTCTGGGAGACACTCCGTGATGTCCCGTTCCACGGCTGTTTGCGGACAGTCTTGGCTTTCGCTTCGCGGGGCAGGGGTAAGCGGCAGTCTGCATGGAAGTTAAAAAAAATGTCTTGGTTCTTTTTGTGTTTTGGATTTTTTTTTTCTGTCTTGAAGTAATTTCCACATCTGACTATGAAAGGAACATGAAAAATGTCGGTTCTAAACAACTGAAAGTTAAATAAAAAGACTCTCGGTTTGTTAAGTGAATGCTTCTTAGGCAACTGGCATTGATCACAGTTTCAAATATTGATTACTGGCTTAAAAGAAAAATTGACCAAATGCCAGTAACTTTTTTCAACAAAGAAAGAAGTAAATAATGCTTCTGGAGACATGTAACATAGTGTTGTTATTTGTTGTATCGTATCACTGTGATCAGCTACATGAATTAAAGGATGTATAAGTTGAAAGGCAAAAAAAAAAAAAAAGCCTTTGTCTTAAACAAAGACATACAGCTTTATTCCTCCTTCTCAATATAACATGCCAGGAACAGATTTCATAGTGGGACACTGTTATCATAACTTTAATCTTGTTTACATTCAAAATTCTTCCTGCAAGCATCAAGGCTAGAGGAAAGACCTTTAGTAAGTTATCTTAAGAAGGCAGATTGCCTGTAAATCACTTCTTATAGTCTATAAAATCCTTTGTAATTTACAGAACAGCTATCTGTAATAAAGCATCAGAAAAGCTCTACCTTGGGTCCTTAAACAGAAATAAACACGACGTAGAAAAATACAATTATGTGGAACACATTTAGAAAGGTGCAGGTGCCAGCTATAAGCTTTTCACGTCTTTACTGCTAAAAAAAAATAATCTTAAGGTAACAGGTTAGAAAAGCATACCAGATTAAATAATAGCCAATAAAAGTCCACAGAGGAGTATCAAAATACTCAAAATCACCCATTGGGGTTCATTAAAAAAAAAAAGTAACCTCTAATGAAAAATGTTTCCAAATACAGGTTTTGTTAAATCATTGGCCTTCAGATTTTTAAGTTATTCTTCTTTTTGCTGTTCTTATAAACAAGTTCCAGGATCTTTTCAAGGTTAAAAGAGGAGTTGCTGTAACATTTCAATGTAATATGTGTTCACTTAGCATATGTTGGCCATGAAGAGGACAAATGGAGCCTTTTCTTCCCATGGCTGTTTAGAAAAATATCATTCATGATGCTGATCCCACGTAAATGTCTTCATAACTTACGATATGCTTTTTTGAAATGAAATTTCCCATATAGTCAAGTGCCAGTTAAAACAATATTGATGCCTGTTTCTCTACCACCTTTGTTCCTTGAAGACCTTAAACTTACTTTGGCATCACAGACCCATCTATAATTTACTGACAGAGTCTAGGGCATGGTAGGATGGGAAATAAAATAAAAGATCTGAAGACAGGTTGGTTTTTTTCGTTTTTTTTTTTTTTTTTAGAGAAGAGCTCTTACCTCCACTGGTAACAAAGTTGCTCCTTCTGATGCTCTTTCTGGGATTTTCCAGAATGGACTTCTGTTTTGAATAATTTTCCTAGGTCCTCCAAGGAAACCAGCTCAAATCTATGGTGAAAACCTCCTTTTTTTTTTTTTGGTACCACTGCAACTGGAATGTCAGCTATGATAAGCCTGCTCACTGCGGAAAAAAAGTCTGTAGTCCTGTACTTCTTTTCTGACATAGTGACTGGCTGCATACTAACTTTACAGTGATTGGATTGCCGTAGGTTTGGACACGTGATGATATGATGTGTATAATTTGCAACATGCAATAGCCTTTGCTTCTGTCTCATCATATGAGAATGATGAGAGAAAATGGTTGTTATGTCCTTACATAAGGACTTCGTATTAACAGAGATGTAGGTTTTTTTTCTTCTGCCCAGTGTTAATAAATAGATGAGACAGAAAGAACTCGTGGATTTTTTAGGGGTCCCTTAGTTTGCTCAGCATGCACTGAAGATTGTTGCAATGAAAGGTGTAGCTTTCTGGAGGGTAGGAGGTGTGTGTGCTTAACTAGTTGAAAAAGTACATTTAATCATATTGCAGAACTACAGCTACTTCTTCATTTGAAAAGCATCAAGAAGATCTAGTAGAGGACAGTTTTCAAACCAGCTTTTTACCCGTTTTCTGTTGAAGACCCAGTAGTAGCACTGTTATCCAAATGGTGACACTGAGGATGCAGCTGTGGTCTGACTAGGGGAACTGTGGTAAGAGCAAAGACTGAATTTAGCAAATGAACTGTGGAGTAGAAGAATTTTCATTCTAAGTAAAAAAAAAAAAAAAAAGCTTGGCACACCATGCACACCATACACACCATATACACCAACTCCCTGTGAGCACTTCCATAGCCCAAGGTTCTGGTATATGCCCCATACCAGTGAGCAGACTGGGAGTGGGAATAAGGAGGAATGTCACAATCACAGGAGTTAAGATTAAAAAAAAGAGAATGTGAACAAAAGATAACTTGTGCAACAAACACCCCACATGCTTACACTTAACCAACTAAATAACTTCAAGAAGTAATTCTTTCAATTGCTTCCTCCTTCTGTTAGTATTTCTCGTTACTGTTTTCCCAGTATTATCTGATCTCAAATCTTCACCTTTATAGTAATCACAGCTAAGATGTTAACTTCCTTAAAAGAGTGCTAAATTATATTGGATAGGGGAAGGAAACTTAACAGGAAAGGAATGGGTGACAGGGGAAAAAAAGAGGTTGAGAAGGGCTACATAGAGTCTTGCCAGATCTACAGACATGTTTTGTGTCCTCATGTGTGAAAGGATATCCCTGAAGATGTCTCTGCCAGGAAAGATCAAGTCGTGCTTGGGAAGAGGGGCTCAATGGTGGGTTTGGCAATTGAGTAAGTGCAGCAACTCTTCTTGGCTTTCAGGATGTTTTTAGCTATCTGTTCTTGATAAACACAGGCAGAAAGAATGCCGAAAAGGATATAACTTCCAGTTGTGATTGGTCCCTCATCCTGATAATGAGATTCAGGATTGTCAGTTTGGGGTTTTAAGGGCTTCATTACCATTTTCTAAAAAGCATCACGATTGCTGATTTTTTTCTCTTCTAAACGAGGCAGATTTTGGTGAATGCTGCCCCTGTGCCTCTCCTCCAGCATTACCCTGACAGGGAGCTGGTGCTGTGCTCCTGGTTGCAGTTCTCCCTGTGGCATGTAAGAGGCAGTGATAAGCACTTCCATTTTCTAGATCAGTAATATTCACAGTAGCTTGTTTTTATTTTGTTAAATTCAAGCAATTAGTATATCCGTCTGACGTTTTTCTGACTTTCAAATTAGATATTTCAGATACATACCTCCCTTTTGTCCTCTTAGCAGCTCTAGCAGTTAAGCTGAATTTGCCAAAAGCTCCACTTATTTAATGACATTGGTGGCAAAAGTTAGTGAAAGCTTTGCTGCAGAGACCCTCAGAGCAGAGACTTTTCAAGGGCGAAGGGCAATGTAGCTTAAGGTGGGTAATCTCTCTTTTGTCCTGGGTGCCTGAGCAAAGTCTGCACGGCTTAAAGTTGGCCAAGGGCTATTGAGTAGGTGGCACGCTGGAGCAACACAACCTGGAGAACCTGAGATGGCCTCAAAAGGGCCACCCACAGGTGTCTAGAGATGGTCAAAGTGAAGGAGGTGGATGATGGGAACGATAGCTTTCCTCAGTGCCACCCCAGCTGCAGTGTTGTGCAACACAGGAGACCACCAGCCTGCCGGGGTGTGATTTACACTCCCCTGGTCCAGGGAGGACAGGCAGTGTCGAGGTACCACGTATTTACTGCTCCCACACACCCTAAAACTCTGCAGTGTCAGCTGTCAGTTTACCTTCCTCCCTTATCATGCCATGCAACATCTGTTTCAGTTTATTAGCTAATTTCCTACAAAACTGGGAGGCTTTAGTCTGCAGAAAATGAAGTCTCTGCTGTCAACAGCTGCCAGTGGAATGTGCTTGTGTGGAGCATCCCAGGCCTTTGCACAGGACTTGCTCAGCTTTTTAATGAAACCTTTCTGGTCTAGAGAGCGTGCAGAAGGTGTGGGACAGGAGAGGAGCTCATGTCAAAGATGTCATTCACAATTATTTCATATCCAAACTCTAATTTTCCCATTATAAATCTAGTGAAACTTTATTGTGCTTCTTTTGTTGGCTCCTGCCACCAACTCAACCATGTATTTTGGTTTCCTTCATCTTAACAACCCGCTTTTCCAAAGCCAGTGCTGAAGCAAGGCAAAGACTGGTAAGGTTGCTCTAGTAGCTACACGGGAACCACCTTCTAGGGGTGATTTTTAGTGACTCTTGCTGGGATTGGTGATGGACCACTAAAAAGAAGTAAAACCAATGCACTGCCCAGGGAGTAAGCTAGAACTATGGGCTCTGGCAAAAAATTCTGCTGGGGCAGTGACATATCTGCCTTGTGTTTCTATTTGCATATATTTCGATGTGGTAGAGTATCCTCCGATTCAGCAGCATTAAATTTCCCTGTTGCTGTTATTTTGAAATCTATCAGCTCCTGTGCTGATGCATCCTAAAGTGACAGGTTTAAAATATAGTGTTGTTCTCCTGTCCTCCTTTCCCAGATGCAAAATACAGCTCTCTTTTTGAACTCTGGAAAGCACATGTACAGAATAAAATACTGAGCTCTCCTCACCCTCCCATCTGCAGATTGCTCCCCATATGTTACATTTTAAGATGTAATTTAATAACTAACGGGAATTAATACATTAAAAAAAAATTGGTCATGAATTTTGAGTGCTTGTAGAAGGTGCCAGATAGGCAAGTGGTGGAGAGGCAAGACCTGTCTTTGTCACCAGAGGCCCTAAAACAGGAGTAGCAGTGGCGTGAAGCTCCTCATGTTGCCTGTTCATGAGCCTTAATCTCCCTTCTTAACCGATCGCGGACTTTTTTCTTGGGATTTGCTCCAGACCAAGGCAAGACTGAATTTTTTGGCTTTTTAGCTATTTGTCCATCGCCCTGCCCCAAGCAGGGGGATCAGCTGAAGACCAGGAGGGAGAGGGAAGCAGTGCATTTGGGCAGGATGGTGAAGCTTGTGCTGCTCTTGCGCTGGTTTGTGCACTGTCTGGAAAGGATGGAGGTGGAAGGTGGCAATTACTGAAGCCCTTCTTGGATGGCTGGTGCTTTTCGCAAGGATACAAAGGCATCTGCAGATAAACAGAAGTAGCACTTTAAGCACGTCAACTCTGCGTTGATATAGTCTGTGGTTTGCCGAGATTGCTGGAGTATTATACTGCAGAAGTCTGTTTGAAACCTGGATTTATATAACTAATCCACTAAAATACTGTAATGAATAATGCATTGAGCTTTTAATCAAGAAGTGGTCTTTATAGCTACAAATTCATTGCACAATAGTATTATGTAATACAATTGCACATTTAAAAAAAACCCCAATGGTTCAGTACTGACGGCTTTTGCTGTCTTACTATTTTCCTCCTCTTAAGTCTGCTATTCACCAGGTTGCTTGTTTCTAAGAGCATGCCTTTAGGTAACATCACGGGTAAGGCTTGCTGTGTTTATTTAAAAATAGGTCACCAGCAGTATGCAGTCTTCATTGGAAAGTATCTGTGTTTGCTTACTGAATATTGAGTATTGGCACTGTTTTTGTACCCACAGTAAAATGAAGCAGGACTCTGGTGAGTTTTATTCAGCTGTTGAACTGCTTCATAATTGTTGTCAGATTTCATGTATTTTTGATAGAAGTCAACCACTGGTCTTTGAAAGCCTGAAGTTCTACAAGAGATTTAGCCAGCCTAGCTGTCAAAATAACAAAAACACAAATGAGCAAAATACAATAGATGAAAACATGTTTTCAGGGCATGCTAGAAAAGCCAACCTCCTTTGTCACCCTGGTGCCACTACAGTTCATTCCGAGTGGCGGAGCACTGCCAGCCAGAAGCTGTGATGCAAACATATGTGCTTCACCTCCGGGTGAGGTTTGGAGCTAGGTCAGCTATAGATAAAGCCATTATGTCAGTGGCACACCCCAGGTTATTATTTTTATATCTTCTTTGATGGAGCTTTTTACACCTACGTGACACGATGAGAATTATTGTGGCTTTCTCACCAAGCTGTGCAAAGGTAGCTGTGCAAAAAAAGAGGCAGAACAAATGTATGAAGTTGGAGAGGGATTTTTTTTTTCTATTCTAATTTAATATTTGTTGTGGTTAAAAGTAATTAGAATTCAAGTTGGTAACAAAGAGCTTATAGCAGCATAGTAAATATATGAAGCTGATAAATGAACAGAACAGTTAATGGAAGTTAATGGAATAATTTTAAATGGATTGTGATAAACATAACAGTATAAATAATAAATTTTCATATTTTTTATATGTAAGAAAATCTTGGCCTGAAAACTGGCCAAGACTGCAACGAGGTGCTGCTAAGCTCATTGCCCCCAGACATGAGGTGCGTAGCCTGGGGTCCAGCGTATGTTTTTGGCCAACCCATACCCTGCTTTGGTTACTGGCTGTGATAAATACATTCAGCAAGTGCAAGGCGCTCCTTTTCTAAGTCACAACCTTGCATCTACACCCTTTATCTCGAAAGGAAGCACCAGACAAAGTAGTCGGGTTTTCAGGTTAAGTTTCTTTCTATTGTCTAATTGTCAAACTGCCTGCAGCCCGGCTTTGATGCTACACCTTCTTTTAGAAAAATGTGTGCCCTGCGTTTATCTCCCGTTATCATACCCTGCTGACAAGACAATGACTAGAAATTGTGGCAAATATGTGACAGGCAGTTTGGATGCCCCTAGTAATAAGTTAAGCAACTTTTGATACCTGCAAACTCACTGTACTAGGGACTGGAAGACTGATGGCATGCCACTGCAGTAAATAATTTTTTCTTCTTCGCGGGGAGTGCACGGCAGCAGCGTCATTTGGATGACGGAGCATTTGACAGTGAACCCGTCACGTGTGGTGCACCCCGCGGGAGCTGCTCACCCCCTGGTTTGCGTGCAGCCATGCACTGATGAAGCAGGGGTTAAATAGGAGAATCATTTTCCAGTCAAACAGCAGCGTGGCTATTTATCCTGTTGCTGAAAGGGTCTCTGTCGAACTCCGCTGGCTGGAGGACATGCGCTTGGCATGTTTATTCAAGTAAACCCTGTGCTTGGCTGGTTATTCTTTATGCATCAGGTGTTGTAAGCTTTTTATTTTTTTTTTTTTTTAGATAAGTGGCTGAGGAGATAGGGAAAATGGTAAAAGTCTTTGCTGATGTATGGTCTCATCACATTCATTAACGCAAGGTGGCAGGATGACAGATATTGGGAAAACTATGCAGAGTCTGTGCAGCCATGTAAAGGGGAGCTTGCCAATATTTAATAAAAGAAAGAGTGATGGGACAAAGAATGTGTGTACATGGGCTGGCCTGGTTAATCAGTGCTGGGCTTGTCCAGATGTCAGAGTATTGGAGTAGCTTAAAGAGTGACCTGTAAGCAGAGTGAACAGTGTTATGCATGTGCTGTTGAGGCATTAATCTGAACTTCCTGAGGGATTTAAAATCCAGAGTAGAACTATGATTTTACAAGTGATGGGGATTGGGATTATCCAGGTCTTAATATCGCTATTTCTTTTTCATAAAGCACATGATCTCTGTTTAGTACAGAAGCACTTATCTTCTAAAAGTATTGGGAAAATCCTGCAGGCAAAAATGGAACTCAGACAGTATTATCTGAAAAGGGGGGGCAAAAAGTGCAGTTTTCATACCATAAAATTTCCTTGAATTATCTAACATGTCTTTGCATGGACTATACAGCCTTTTCCTGTACCTTAAATGTATTTCTCTAGCACTGCAATACCGTGGTTTTTAGCTGTTGGTGTTTTTTTAAGTGTTTCATAAAAAATAAAGATAATACATAGTTTGAGAAGTGGTACTTTAGGAGCTTACAGTGGTCAGAGATGAATTCATCTTCCGCCAGTGTTCATCGTCAACTTTTTGCAGATATTTGCACTTTTTATTTAAGTCCTAAAATTCTGCAGACAGCTACTAACGTGCTTGCCTAGTCCTGTATTTTCTTCACTAAGGACGAATCTTTTGGATTAGTTGTGTCAAAAAAAAAAATCTGTATTTTGCAGTGATATAAATTCAGTGTATTTCTACTGATATTGATAGTTCTAGCTCTTCTGGATGTTGTCTCCTTATGCTTTAATATAGGTCTTGTTTGGTTATATCTGGTTTTGATCACTGCAGACAGACCTGTAACCTTCAGCAAGGTGGCCAGGTTCAAGGACGCAAAGTGGTTTTACTTGAGTTCTTAACCCAAATGTGGGTCATTGTCCGTATGCAGAATCAGTGCATGTTTTAAAATTCCATCTTAATTTCCGCCCATTCCCAACTGGATGTATATGTCAGTATATCAGAAGCCCAGTAAAAATTATGAGGGGTTTTTCCAAGTAAAATTTGCAAATCTATGTCATTTTCACTGAGTTATTTCTTGAATCCACTTGCACATGGCAGAGGTTGAATACTTTGTCACCATGATGCTTGGTCCAATATTATTCAGAGCTCAGATTTTACTATAATAACTGTAGGTTATCAAAGATCAGATGTGATCACATCACATGTAGTGTATGTCCATCAGACCTCACAGGGGTCTGTGAGATCCTTGATTTTGGTGCTTAGAATTTTAGTTCAAAGTACGTAAAGACACTGTAAATAATCATTCCCTCTAAATTTAGGTTGAAAAATGTAAACCCTAAAACCTGCCCTACTTCCTCTCTTCCCCCACACTCCCTAAAATATGCCGACGTGTTAACACATGCACCTGCTTCCTTTGCAGAGACAACCCATTTCTGAAGATATATATAAGTGTACATTGCACTAGCTCTGGTTCTGTGTTTTCTACAAGCAAGACCTAAAGATTGTGTTGGGTTATGCTACAGATCGAAGACCACAGGTCAACTGTGGGCTCTAGTGGGCTAAAGAAAGCTCTAACTTTGCCTAGCCCAGTGCTGTCGAAGGAAAGCATGGGTTTGGTCTGTTGCTTTTGAATGCCCACTTGGGAGTCGGTAAATTTGGACACTGGATAGCCCATAGCATCAGGATGCGGAGGTTGCTGCTCCATGACTGCACTGACGGTGTCTGTCCCGGCACTGTTGCTTTGTTCAAGGCCAGAGCCAATAATTGTGCAAGTGGGACAGGAGTAGGGAGCCAGGAGAGAGAGGCCTTCAGGTCCAAACCTACGTGGGTGGGAGAGAGAAGGGAGGAAGGATCAGGGGAAATGACACAACAGTGTTATGGCTAACAGGTTAGAATTTTAGCAGCAGGTTTGCCAGAAAAAGACCAGACCACTTGCTGTCCAAGTGTCCCCTCACTTAATAATCCTCTGCGCAGATGAAACAAAGTAGATACCATTGGAGACTCGCAACCAGAACATTCTGTCCCAAGCTCTTGCTAATACATCCCAGTATTTTCTACAAGAATTTAATTTTCTTAAATTTCCTTTGTACCAGAAGATAGAAAATTAAGTTCAGGGATTAAATAGCATCAAACTTTTCTCAGCAGGGCCGGGTAAACCGTAGTCACATAACACAGCAGAGGTTCATACTATGTCGTATGCTGTGTGAGCCTTTTAGGTTCTGCTTGTATTAGTGCCATGTACTCATCAGACCCAAATAAAAGGTGCCAGGGAGAATTCTTTTCTGATAACACACTTCTCCGTTATGTAGCCTAATGATATGTAACCATATTGCACATAGCTCCTTTTAGAATGAAAAAAAAAACCTAAAAAAGGAGTAGGTCAACTGCATCAAAATACCTAGTTGTATACCTTTCTAGTACAGTTTATGGACCAAGAGTTCCAAATGGATGTCGTGCTTGTGTCTTGCTTGGTGTGGAGGAAGAAATGGAGTTAGAGCATCTTTTGAGCTGCTTTGTGAGTTCGTTTCTCCATCATTTCAGAAACTAGACAGTGCTTTCCATAGAAGCCAAGAACCTGAGGGATATAAACATACTGCTTTAGAACTAATGGTGCACTGTTGACTCATAGGATTGTTTGAGCTGGGAACGTAGCAAGAGTGTCATGAGATACGCAACGCACATCTCTTGTTTGCACAAAACAATATGGTGATTTTAAAATGTATAGCTACATGATGATTTTTTAAAACAATCCATCAATAGACTTGTTTTCTGGCAACAGTGAGTCACACAGGTTCTGTAGCAACCGCTAAATGAAATGCCAACGTCGGGAAGGGTCTGCACATGCTTCTAGAAGCATTTATAGGTTTCAGACAATGTGGCACTTGTGGGTGTTGGGGGATTTTTTTGGGAGGCGGTGGCTTTTTTTAAAGACACAGGTTTATTTAAACCACAGCTGCATGCTGTTTGCTCTGTGTCATAACCTTATCTTCCTAGCAGATTTTCCGATACTGCACAGTGTGCAGCTGTGACTGAGACAAAATCAATGCTTATAGATTTAGCTGTGTAATCCTATCACTTGTGCTCCTAGATATGATTTGAAATGTAAAGTTTGTTAATGTTTAAATGAACTTGAAGGCCTAGGGTCTCTAGAGGAATTTTCAGTTTCTTACAGAGTAATCAATTTATTTTTTTTTTCCCCCCTGCTTGTCACTCTCTGTCTTTTTGTCTCCTTAATCATTTGAGACTCTGGAACACTCAATCATGCCGAAAGTATATATGAAAAGAAAAAAGCAGGAACATTGCTAATCATGTTACTGATAGCTGCTTAAGCATGTGGAGCACTTGAGTTCCTCTGTATGAATCAGGGGTTGGAAAAGTGAAACAGAAAGCAAGTAATTGGCTTTTACTGCTCTTGTCATGAAATCAGTTAAAATTCAGTTCCCCCACACCATAGAACTACTCTTGCTTCATTCAAAAAACACAGTGTACTTTTCTCCAATACGCTTATCTTACCTGTTTTGGTAATTAATATTTCAATGAAGATGTAGGAAAAAAATGGTTTATTTTATTTTTCTAGTTCTCAGTTTTACCTGAATATATATACCAATGTCAGGGGAAAAAAAAAAAAAAAAAAAAAAAAAAAGAAAAAAAACCAAAAACAACAAAGTATTGGGGAGTACTTTGAGGAGAAAATTCCTGTACAAATTTGGAGAAGAGGAAGGCAAAATAATTTTGGGACTTTTTGCAAATTTTGCTAATCTTGCATTTATAACCATCTGTTACTTGTTTGGATTAAGACACAGGTGAGAAGTCTGGCTTGTTCACCTAAGTGAGGAAGTAGACTACTTGGGTGGAGATATTTGAGTATTTTAAGAGCTCACCTGGCATGAGTGCTTGGATGCTGAGAGCAAATATAAATTACTTTCGGTCTCTTAAAGCCCAGCCTAACTCTGAGACAAAATGCTGTTTCGTTGGGCTGGTGTTCTGCACTTTAATGGATGAAACTGCTGAATGGAGCCCTGATTCCTAATGTTTTTCCTGTGTATTCAGTGCCTTCTTTCTCTCGTGGTTGCCTCCAGGCTGAGCATTATTTTTGAAGGAAAGCTGCTCTGAAGTTTGGAAATGGGGTTCACGTAGCAGAGCTGCATCCGCTGCTGTTGGTGTAGACTGCCAAGCCAATCTGCTGCAAACACATCAAACTCAGCCTGGGGTTCGTGTTCTTCGTGTTTCTGGCTGTCAGCGGTTCTGGGGGAAAGGTTTTGGCCCTGGATTTAGTTTATTCCCACCCCAGCTCTCCTTCTGTTGGTTCCCATGAGCCAAAACTCCCTCTGGAAATGCCTGAGGTATGTTGGGAGGGATGTGTTCTTCAGCTTGAATCTTCAAACAAACCAGCAAAGAATCAATAAGCTTTTTTTTCTTTTTTTCTTTTTTTCTTTTTTTCTTTTGTTTTCTTTTTTTTTCTTTTTTTTTTTTTTTTTTTTTGAAACTGCGCGCAGGATTGATTTCCTCAAACCCTTACGAAGTGAATCCTCAAAAGTGTGTTTGTGTGTGTATATGCACAGGCAGAAGAAACAGTCCAGTCATGGTTTTCCCCACAGTCTTCGGTATGAGTAAGGGCTTTCATGGACTGTCAGACCAAATGCAAGGAGGCATCTGAGAAGGATTTTTTTTTTTTTAAATGGGGGAAAGGAGGAGACTGTCAAAGTTTCTTGCCTTAACTCAAGACTAATACCAATGCAGCTTGTTATTTGTTTTATTTCTTTATTTGCCTATCAGGAAGGTAGGGTTAACAGGGATTTTAAGGTGTGAAATTTGCATTTGGTGATTCTGCAGTAATAACCTGTTCAAACCTGTGTATACGGAAAGTCGGATACTTCTTCCAGCTCACTTGTTTTCATCACCAAAGTAGAGCAGGGTAGGGGCAGCAGTTTGATCCAAGGGAAGTGTCTCAGATCATTTAAGTAGCATCCCTGTGCAGCTCCCAGGGGGGACCGAAACTGCAGGAAGATTGTTGAAAAAAAAAAATGGGTTTGTTTTTCAGTCTTGATAACAGAGGAATCTGGCTTTGAAAATCATTACCCATGTGGGCTGATGCCTGCTTACATACACGCAGCCTGTGGGCTCAGCTTTGATGTGAGTTTTTACACGTTGGCATGAACACTCCCCCAGGCTGACCTTCAGCCCTGGTTGAGCAGCTGAAGCTCAGGGCTGCCTGGTCCCACAGACCAAGGGCTTGTCCGCTCCTGGGGCAGGCGGAGGGGCTGCTGCTGCAGTGGGGAAAAGCAGCAAGAATTTCTGGTGGCTGTGGCGTAATTAGTGGGTGCAAACTCAAATTGGTGGTGATCTGGGAGCACTGATGCTCAAGGATGGACAATTCTTATCTGTCAAGCAGGTTCTCTGCAGTTTGCAGTGTCCACCCCCGGGAAACATTGGTTCTGGAGTCAAATGGTGAGATTCCAAAGCATTTGGTTGTGACCAAATGAAGTGTACTCTAATGACAAAAAAAGCAGTGCAAAGAGTGCTTAACTCGCGTCTTAACTCACCCTGTCAGTGAGAGAAGGATTTGGGGGACTTTTCAGATGGGGAAATGAAGGAACGTAGGTGTTTCAGTTACTTTGACCATGCCAGGTGGCATTTAGGGGCAAAGTCCAGAGAGCTGAAACAGCACAACAGGGCAGCATTAATGGAAACCAGGGGCTATTGAGCTGCTTGGGGGAGTACAAATCACACCAGAGGCTCTGTCAGATGAAGCAGGTGTCTGTATGAGGTGCTGTTTACAAATGTGAAAATAATCTATGTTAATAATTGATTGTTCAATTAGTAAAGCAAATGTTACAAAGTAAGACAGCTTTGTGTGCCAGTGATGACAGGAATATATTTGCCTGCAGCCCATTATCAGTGCAAGGCTGAGAAACATCATTCCATGAAAATTCTGTTTGCTATTCCTCTTGCTTACCCTTTTCTTCCTCCTCCGCTTAGAATGGCATAATACCGGCAGACACTAAGTACATGCAGTGAATAGCATCAGGTGAAGATGTAGCTGTGCTTATTATACCACTGGTAATAATGCTAGACAGCATAAAAGGCCCAGAGCTGTCTAGGCAAGGTGATATCAGAGCCCCAACTTCTTCTGCAGATTTTGAGGAGAAGCAAGCTGGCAGGAATTCTTGCAGAGGGGCACAGAAACAACATCTGCTGCTGTTTTATCTCGTTTGCCCTTGTAATGTCTTTGTGTCCAGAGTGACGGTGTGTTTTGCAGGAGGATGCGGAAACTCTGGCATAAGCAAATGTAACTTTTTGACAAGCCTTGGAAATGTGTGAGTGCAAGGTACAGATTACTCCCTTTACAGTGCAAGGCTTTTTTTAAAAGGCATCTGAAAAAGTTCAAATAAATCCTTTTCTTGGTGGCTTATCTTACAAAACAGTGCTTGCAGAGGACACTGCAGAGGTTTTCAAAATCAGTTGCCAGGAGCTTGCAAATCCCTTATCAGAAGTTATGCAAGAGCTGAAGCTCTTCTGATTACTCTATTAAAATCTATAAAGTTTTTGTACAGGTCTGTATTGGAAGTAACACACTGGTAATCATTCTTCGGATTACCACTAGTAATACATGAACAGCTTTCCTAGAAGGGTCTCTAAGAAACACGTAACCGTTAATTGCTTAATCCTCCCTGCACTCCTGCCAGGCCAGCCTGGTGGGTGTAAGAATGTATTATGACCATTTTTCAAGGGAAGGTTGCAAGCCAAAGGAGGCAGCTTAATAAATGGATGGAACCAACTTAACCAATGGCTGTGCCCTATTTTTGGCTCCCTCCTTTCGGAAAGCACAGTCTAGTCCCACAGCCCCGCTAGCTCAGTCAGCACTTTTCAGGCTGCTGCCTGGCCATTTGGGAATTTGAACTTCGCTGATTTTTTGTTCCTTTTGAGTTTTGAGAAAGCAGTTAGTAAGTTAGTCTGCTTATTGCTGGTTTTTGCAATGCCCAAGAGATGTGGAGGTGCAGTATGCACACATAGGGATGCACACCTCCACCAGCAAGAGTCCATGGCCCACGGCGTGAGAAGCGTGTTGATGCAGCTGTAGCCAGGGAAGTTTGGGGGTAGGTCCCAGCCTGCAGCAATGGGTGTCTTTATCGACATCAGGAGCGAGGAGGCAGAGCTAAGTGCATTTATGTAATGAATGTTGGGAAGAGAGATGTGATTAATAAAGATCATTGTGAAGCTGAATGGGTACAGAGATCACAAAAGCTGGTTTTAATAATCCCAGAAGGCTTTGGATCTTTAAATAAAGGCAGTGACAAGGAGTCAGAAATAAAGATGTGATAGTGAAAGGCAGTGGTTTATTTTATCGTAAGAAGTGCTGTACTGAAACTTTCAAAGATTTCATGCTGAAGGAAACGGCACAACAGTTTGGAAGGAAGAAGAGGCAGCGATCTGGTCTAGTGGACCAGAGCAATCTGGGCTAGTGGGAGGTGTCCCTGCCCATAGCAGGGTGGTTGGAGCTAGACCATCTTTAAGGTCCCTTCCAACCCAAACCATTCTATGACTCTATGATCAGAAGTGGGTCTGCTTTTTTTCACTGTTTTGTTCTGGTTTTCTCCTGTTTTCCTTTGTGTTTTTCTCAACCCTATGCTTGCCGGTGCAGGACAGTTTAAAAGGTGTTTGTACAGCATGTTTGGGCTTCGTTCTAATCGTAGTATTTGAATGCTACCAGAAGAGAATTAAGAAACAATAATAATATCAATAAGAGAGCCACACAGGCACATGTATAAAAGTTTGGAATGCTGAAATAGATCTCAGTGAGATTAATTTGTGGGTAAGGTATATAATCAGTTTTATAACAAATTGCACTGGTTTTCTGATATGCACCTCTGCTGATCACGTGAAAATCCCTGTCACAAGTTGGGATTATAAAACAGCTTTGCTGCACACATTTTTCTATACATATTCGTACATCAGCACAGCATGAAAACTGGGTGTTTTGTGTTACAGATTGCCATAACTTTGACAAAACAATTTCACAATTCCAAGTGCATTAATAAAAACCAGTAGTGACTATTTGAAACTCTTTGCATGTTTTGTGCTATAAGAAGTCTTAAGTGGATGGATGTGGTAGGAGACAGACTGCGAAGAAATTTGTCAAAGGTGTGATAAATTCTTGCATGCCTCTCAGATTTTTTATACTTGACACATAGTGGTCTCCTACTGCTCTCCACTTATACGTTTGTTTAAAAGGGGAATAAAATAACCTAGAAGAGCAGCTGATAGAAGGGGGTCAGCATCTTGGAGTGAGCGTTTGTGGTTTCTCCTCGGGCTTGTGTTCAAACAGGTAGATCAGTGGGGAGGAAGCAGGTAAACGGTCAAAATGATGACAAATAAATTGGTGACATTGTTCTGAAGGTTAAGTTTGGCTTTGGTTGTGAGAGATTAGCAGATGTCCTGAGCCATTGGCATTTACTAGTGAATTGGATGTTGTGTCCTTCAGCTTGGCTTGAAGGGAGTTTACAGAGCTGCAGAGATTATTGATAGCAGGGATGTGAACAAATCTGGTGGTTTTTATGGCAGTATTGCTAGGTCCTGACGTTCTGAAGTGCTGCTCTACGTTAGCCAGAATGGAGCCTGAACTACCACATAAAGTCCATAATTGTCACGTTCCATCCGTGCCTTCCAGGGAAGAGCTGCAGTTGGAGTGGTCTCCCAACCAGTGGCACAGGTAGCCCCTGCCCCCTAAAATATAGGACCTGGGCAGGGCTTTTCCTTACGTGTTTGGCTCATGGCACACATGCCAGGTGGCTCTATGCACAAGCACGACAATGTCATGCGCAAAGAGAGATCTGACTGGATTCACTCCCTGGGACAAAATTGTTCTGCCTTGGCGAGATGGATTTGCCTGGCACATGAGAGTGACTGAATCAACGTTGGGTCCAACTTCCAAAATCTTCAGCACACACTGGGTCTCTGTACTTTGGTGGTTTTCTACATAATTGCTAGCAAGCGGCAAATAGGAATGCAACTGTGTTGTTACACTTCTCATCGCTGTACAGTTCATGAATATGTAAAATGTATATTGAAAAAGCTGTTACTAAAGGAAAATTCGACTGTGAAGGCTGTGATGGTCTTGTACTATATTAGAGGAGTGCATTGAAAATCACTGCTTTGATGAATCTAAATTCTGCCTCTTAAGCTTAGGTATAGCGTTATCTCATCTGCTGGAAGTCTGCGGTGTTAGCAGTGATGTTGTATTGTTTAGCTTAATTTGGGCCTTGAAAATATGGAAGCCAAGCACTTAGAAAGCAGCTGTTCGTCTGAATGTAGTAAGCAATTTACTTTAGGTAATGTAGCCTATAAAATTTTAATTTTGGGTTAAATAAACCGTATCCTTCAGCATGACTCTCCTACCTTGATGTTCTGAGAATGAAATATGGGCACATTTAGCGGATTTCTTCTCCAGGATGCTCCAGTGGATAAGGGTCAATAGTTTCCTAATGAAAGCAGTCAATAGCGATTTCTCTTAGTAAGCACAAAGAAATTAGCATTGAACAACAGACATCAGTGGCCAAAGTGTTACATGATTATGTGGTTGGACTGCTACAGGCTTTAGAAAATAGCTGTAGTAGATAACATACTACTGCTACTCAATAGGTAGGAAGCAGCTTAATTATACCCCTGTTGACAGGAGATGCATCATCAAAAAAAGTGTCTAAACGAGTTGGCAACAAATGTACAAATATTTGTGTCTGTGTGTGTAAAGGCAGGCATGTTTCCTACAGTGTTTGTGTTAGGCGTTTGATGTCTGAAGGTGTGGAACTAAGTAGATGTTTTGCTGCAGAAGAAAGGCTGAAATTATTTCTTCTCACAGTTCCTTCACTAATACCCTTCTCACCCTAAAAACATGTCATTTCTCATCTCGGTTACTTTGGCAAGATTGCATGTGCTTTACCTGCGCTACTCTAGGGAAAAGACCTTCAGCTGGTATTGAGAAGTTTTGCTCTCCTGATGGTGACTGAAATGTCACTTGGAGCTGCTGAAGATCTGGCCCCTCTTTCCTTAGTCCTGGAATAGCACAGCATTGGAATGGTGTAACTTAAAGCATCAGCTGAGGCTGTTTTCCTATATGAAATGAGTATTACACTGCAAGTTTCAGATCAAAATCCTACAGGTGCCAATGAGAGTCTCTTGATTGATTGGGGTCACTGGGATCTACCCATGGTAGGGTGCAGGCAGGGATGTTGGTGTGGGTACCAGTAGTGACAGAGGCTATGATGGAAAATAGTCACCTATCTCAAACACATCTTGATTTTAATGTTAAAAATCTGAGCCAAAGCATTGATAGCAATTTTCTAAGGAGGAAGAGGTTGAGAGGTTGACCTATATGTAGTATGGTTTCATAAACACATGTAAAAATAACCAGCCCTCAGAATCAGTGAACACCTCCAGCCTTTGCTTACTCCTGTGTATTCTTGATATCAAATTATCTTTTGACTTATGACTCAGGGTCACATGTAGGCTCTGAGATGTAAGAGACAGGAATTCAACAGATTTCATTAATGTGTCTAGGAAGTGTTAATACCCTGAGAGGCTTGGCTCTGTGTTGTTTGTCATCTGTTTAACTCCTTGTTTTTAATGTGGTCCTTCTAAAGCTCTTCTCGATTTTTTCACAGTAAAATAGCAGTCTCCCACGGTCAATACCTAAGTTTGTACAATCTGTATCATAGTATTGATTTGGGACAGGTGAGGAACTCAGCTATTGGCAGACTGAGAAACGAAGTAGCATTTTTAATATAGCTGAGATGAGGTTGTGCCAAGGGCTCTTTATTCTTCCCCGTTCCAAAGAAATACCTCGTTGCATCTAAGTAACAGCAAGAGAGGCAGAGAGGCTGAGTGAAAACAGGGAAGGAGAGCAAGATCTTAGAAACCAGTCTCTTCTGAATGTCCAAGGCTGTAGGCTGTGAGGGACTGTGAGAGTAGTGCCTGCTTAATGTGTTGCTTTTGAAGACTAGTGTTTTATCGTTTAACAGCTTGAGAAAATCTAACTCTTAGGAAAAAATTAATATAATGAGCAAAAATACTTTTTTTGAATGGCAGGAGAAAAATATCAGGGGTTTTTTTTTTTATGGTGGCAGTCACTTTTTTATTTTGTAAGTGAGCAGTCACTTTTTTATGAGTTTTGAAGACCCATGCTTTCATGTACTTGTTTCTTTGATGAGAAAAGTAGCTTAGCACTTGTATTATATCATATACTTTCAGAATGTTGTTTGATAGAAAAATTTAAGGCATGGATAGTTTATTGAAGTCTTGATTTTATTCTTGATAGACTACCAGTTCACCCAGTAAAGGAAATTGCTAGGATACATTTTTCTTCTGCCCGATTCATTCTGCAGTTCTCTTTCCAGCGAGCACAACTTTATTACATATTCAATCTCCTTCTCTGCTGTTACACAAAGACTATGCCGCAGAGATATGCGCTGCCTGTCAGGAAAAGCTTTGCTCTTGGTCAGCCATGACTTCATGAATAACCAGGCCCAGAATTACTCACGTCATTTATCCAGGCAGCATTGTGATAACAGCCTGATTTGGATGCAGCTCAGGCAGAACTGAAACCGTGCTCTGGGCTGCCCATGCCCCACGCGTGGGGCAAGTAGTGGTGTTTTGATTTCCAGGCTTTATGCATCCACCCAACCCCATGGTCATCAGCTTCATTGCAAGTAGTGTCCCATTGCTGTTTAATCTAGAGCACAGAGACATTTAGAGCAAAGAGGAAAATGGGCATTTATTTATTCATAAGCCCAGGCTCCTTCAACAACAGAATTTGCAAGACCAGTATTATTTGTTATTGTTTAAACGACAGTTTTACTCAAAACCTTTGGGTTGTATCTGGTCTGCGTAACGTGTTGCGCAGGCAAAGAATAGTTCTGTGCCTAAATAAGTACAGAACAGGGGTAAATGGTTCCATTTGCACGTACGTTCAGTGTGTTAGCCCAAATCGTTCAGTCTCAGCTGACTGAAGGACATATTATTCTGATGCACTGGAACAGCTCATCACTTGGTACAAGGCAGTGACTTAGAGTAGCCAAGGGTGGGGTAAGGATTCATCTGGCTCTGCACAGAAGCCCATTTCTGCTGGAGGAATAGGAGATGAACCATTTGAGAACACCAGAGCAAATCAGTAAAGATGCTCTACATTGTGTAACTGTATTTTGGAATAGGACTCGTATTGACATTTTTCATGGAATAATGCTAGTAGGAGGAAGAGCTTGTGTTAAAATGGAGCAATGGCACAATGTAGATGTCTTTTATTTGGATCAAAGCACAACACAGTTGTCCCCAGTCAAGGCTTATAAATGCAGGATATTTAGACTTCAGAGATCTGTGCTTGTTATGGTAGGGACATGCTCACTATCCAAGCAAGCTTAATTCTCACCACTCCCAGTTAACAACACGATTATTACCAACGAAGCATTTAACCTTTCTGGTCCTGGATTAGGTTAAACTGATCTTGAAGGACAGTTCTTCCAATTTTTTCTCCTCTGTGGCTGTGTGATTATGTTGAGTCCACATGCCTCTAGCCTTCGCTTGGACACACACATTCCCACGTGCACCTACGCTCCCTCTCTCTCCAGTATCCCCTTCTTGTGCCTACTCCACAGCTGTAAATGCCTGCTCTCCTTTTTTCAAGACTGTCTTGTCTTTCCTTGGTATCAAGAGAGCAGTGACTGAGCTGTGCTGTGGTACCCTCTCTCTACATGACTGTTTCCTTCATTATTTTTGAAAAAGTGGAGTTGCCTTTTTCCAGGAACTAGCTGTAGCCTCTGTTCCCTTGTGAATACTGGGAGATAAATGTTCTCAAAAATAGCCGCCTATCAGTGGGTAAATTATGGACTTTGTCCCTTTCAGAGCAGTAGGAAATTATGACCATTTGGAAAGATGGCAATTCCATATGAAATTCTCCATGGTATAATCATGTGCTCCTGAAAAAAATATTAAAAAAGTGTTCAAAGTTAAAAAGAATAGCTGGAAAAATACTAAAAGGTTCCCTCCCTTCCTACATGCCAAGCTTTCTGCATGCTATTTCAGCAAGTCCCTGGCTATTTCTGACTTCAGAGTATCTATACGTACCACAGCTTGCATTTCTCTTAGGAACCGTCGGTACAAGTACTGTTGAAGATCAGCACTGCAGATTGCGATGGAAGCTGAATATCCAGGGTCCCAGGTGAATTGGCACACAATATACTGAAGACAAACCTGTCACTTATTCATCGCTTTTATTATCCAAGCCATAAAGATTCAAGTGGCTCAGAGGCTGCAAATACAATTCAAATCATGGTGTAGACCCAGACTGAACTCAAAGGGAAGCATAATGCATCCATCTTATTGCATGATGAGAAGGAAGCAGTCTGACATCCACAGGCCAAGTTTCTTGAAGGGCTCATTTGAAAATAAACTCCTACTTTAATCAGGTTATTTGTGTTGTCTTGGAAAGAGACTTTTTTTGATCAAAGTGGTAAGCTCATTATAGGTGGAAGGTCAAGTGTCTTCCGGCTGGAAGAGTAAATACTTTCTTGCATTTGCGCCTACATTCTAATTTTGGGAAGGCTATTGCAGACACGTAGCCACGGCTTTAGCTTCAAGGCTAAGCTCACTCTGTTCTAGATGCAACATGAAAGCAGTGAAAGGTCATCTTTGTCCCTGCAAGACTTTAAAATATTAAGGAGGAAAATAAGGGTGGAAGGAATAAAGATTACTGCTGCAATCCTACAGACCACATGGCTTGCTCGTGGTTACTCCAGTTGCCCGTGGCAGAGCTGGGATTGACCTCATGAGCCCCGTGTACACATCTGTCACGTCGCTCAGCTTCCTTCCCCTTGGGACTTTGGTGCTGGGTTTATGTTATGCTGAGCTGGGCTTGTTTCCTCTGCGACAGGTTAAATCTTTCTTTCCATGCCTGGCAGGAGTGCAGTTCACATTGTTCACATGTAGGACACTGAGAGCATGGGGAAAGCCAAAAAGGGACGTGCAGCAGGCACAAAGTCTTGCTCCCACCTGATGGGTACATCCTTACCATGAGAACTGAGGCATCACTGCAGCATGGGACACAGCTGTTGGTAACTGGAATACAGCGTGCTTGCAAATTTCCTGGCAAAACTGATCTAGTCAGCATACAGTATGCTTTACAGCAACGATCAGCAAATGTTCCCTAATGATGTACGATTGTAAAACAGCGCTGGCACTCCCGGCCCTGCTCTCACAGGTTCTTCACGTTAATGTACAGCTTTGACAATCTTCCCTCTCCACTGGGGGGTGGGAGAAATTCATCCAGGCAGCTGGGTTGAGTTTAGTTTTGCAAACCTCAGGGCATACTCAGCTTGCTCAGAGAGCAGCAGGGCCAGCAGCACCGTGCGTTTGCAGGAATATTCCTGAATTGTTTCTAAAGTGCACTGGGTACTGGTTGGGGCTGTAATGGGGATTGCCGAGAGCTTAGCGCCAGTCACAGCGGGCGCCTGCTTGGAAGGATGTATGAAATAGCTGGCACGTGATTGGGGGAGCACATGAAGACTGTCCTCCATCTCCCCTGCTTCTGTCAAAATTCAGCAAGAACTGTTCTCAGCACAGTTGCTGGGAAGAAAAATAATAGGCAGCTTGCAGGCTGCGTTGTTATTATTCGACTGGCAGTACCAGGACACTGCAGAACTGCCTTTCTCCAGTTGTCAGCCGATCAGCTGTGACAGCCCTAATAATGGTTGTGTCAGGAGGCAAGGAAAGAGATGCCACAAATGGATTGCACGTGTATAATTGCTTCAAAAACAAAACTGTTAATAAAAGGAGATGAGAAAATTGACAGGAAGAAATGGCTTGGTGCATGCTAATTTCTGTGGCTTTCATGTTCTCTCTCTCTCTCTGTCTTTTTTTTTTTTTTAATTCAATTGGGTCACTTCTTCTGGGGAGAATTCTGGTCAGAAAATTGAATGTGGGAAGGAACTCTATACAATTAATAATTACAATTTGTGTTTTTCCCACCAAGGATCAAGTTTAGGCAGAGGGATTTGGCAGAAGAGCTGTTACCTATCCAATGGCTCTTTCAGATTACATTTACCCTGTTACAGTCCTTTGACTTTACATGGAAAGGAGAAGATGGATAGAGTGGCCCAAAGAGCATAAAATCTCTTGGCCTGCATGTCTTCGAAGGTCTCATGATGTCCCACCTGTGTTATCCCGCTAGAGGAAACAGAAGATGCTGCAAGTTCTTGTCCACAGAAACAGCTACATCCACAACAGATGAGAAGGATTTTATTTTCCCAGCCCACAGCCGTATGAATGTTCCCAAATTAAAATGCTTTGCCTTCTGCACCGTCTCAGTAAGGTTGCTAGTGTACATAAACAGGGGCATTTACGGAGTGCGTAATATATATATTTTATATATATATATACACACACATATCTAAGCAGTTGAAACGTGGGTTGTCCCAGAAATAAAATAAGGAAGCCCCGAAGCAGGAGAATGAGAAATTAATGGATATAGCTGATGAGACAATAAGGCGAGAAGTAGAGAATTTGAGAAAATTGTACCAAATAATAGGATGAGTGGTACTCTTGATGAAGGCAATAGTTTTCATATGACATTAGTGGAAGCAGCTGCAAGACCAATAAATACAAGCTGAAGAATGCTCTTTTTGGTGCAAGTTTTTATTTTTCAGAAGGAAACATTTAGTTATTCTTTCTAAATAAAATCATCTCTTTGTCTATATATAGGTAAGTGTATCTATACTCCCCAAATATATGTAGACCCCCCCAAGTCTCCAAACTGTCAGCTGTGATGTGAGTCACTCTGACTGCAGGAACAGCTGGAACCCCCCCATCATGATGCTGATGTACAAATCAGAATCATGTCTACCCTGCTGTGGCTTAATGCTAGAAAAGGTCAGTGTGTATGCACTGGGATCTAGATATTCAGGTAGTTTTATGAACTTTGTTGACAAACATTTGTTTAGTTCGGAGTTAGTTTGGAGGCTGAGGCGTGCAGATTGGTCACAATTTGCTGCCGCAGCAGAGAGGCCAGGAGTTAGATTGCTTCAGAGATAAGCTTTGCTCTTTTAAGGCAGTCTAGTAAAGCTACATAAATGGCTTTAAAGGAAGAATTGAGTCAACTCTCTAGGCTATGACAAAAATCTCAACTCAAAGTGACAACCCTACCCCTAGAAAAGTTTATCTGAGTGACAACTATATAGAAGAGTAAAGACTAGACTGAGATTTCAGGAAAGTGTGTTTGGCTCCTGATTCAAAGAGTTTGCAGTTTGACAGTGCTGTAAACAAAAAGGGAAACGAAAAAAAATAAAAACCTTTGTCTCCAAGATGCATGAGGCCACTGCTGCCAGGGAGATGGACAGGTTCTCTGGCAGAGGGGCAGGATTGCTGTACACTTGCCGAAACTCCTTGGTGTGTCCCGTTTTGGGTGCTGGAGCAACCAGCCTAGCATTTTTTCTAGTACTTAATTCATGCTTCAAATACAAATTTCAAAAAACTTATCTGGGTAACAGTTCTTTTCAGGTTTGTAAGGAGATATTAGAAATGGCAAATGGTAAGAGCAGTAACAGAACCAGGGAAAGTGGGACAAATATAAAGAAAGATTTGAACAATATTCTGTGATGTTGTTTGTTTAACAAAGATGGAGAAGACTCATTTCATAGCTGACTGCTGTGATCTGCACTGAGATAGTTTATGGCTGCATCAGTTTTTACACTTTTCCTCGAGCTGTTGGAGGATGCAGCATTTACGGTACATTATTTAAATACAATGCATGCTTCGTATTCATCCTTTCCTTAATTAAACGTTCTGTTCCGTGAAGGTCATAGGGTCTGAGGGGTGCTGTGGGGGAGATCATCAAGACTTGAAAGAAGCTGCTACCAGTGGGGCTGGTAGAAACAGGCTGGTAATTTATTATCTCTGAAGTGGGTGTGATACATCAGAGTGTGTCCCCAGTACCCTGCCCCATTTGCTGCCTGGCTTCTGTATAAAGTAGTCCTTACCCATTCGACTTCCACACCCTTTGGGTTTCTGCTCACCTGGCAGGAAAGTAGATTGTCCTACATGGGAAAAAGGATCCTGGAAGAGAACAAGTCACTTAAAAAACAGCTCCAGCTGTGAGTAAATCATGCAGCACCGTCCAACTTCAGCGTAACAACAGAGATTTATGTCATAGTGGTTTTTGGGGTTTTTCTTTTTTTTTGTTTTGTTTTGGGTTTGGGTTTTTTTGCACTGGGGAGGCAAATTCAGGTTCGTTTACAGTGGTGGGAAGTGCTGTGCTTTGTTTATAGGGTGGCAGCATCCTACGCATCATGACCAAACAGCAGAGGTGGACTTGGGAAAGCAGCAGCTCAGCTCATAGAGATTTTGTTCATTAACAGAAGCTCCAGCCCAGACTCCAGATGCAAAGTGCTGACTGTCTTGCTCATACAATACCTGGTTTCATCTGCACTGTAATGCGTTTTGGCATCAGCACCGAGTACAGTGGGAATCCAACCAAAATACACCCCTCGCTTTTAAGTATTAGCAATGCGCTGCTGAGGTTTCTTGCATACAATTACTGCCCAAATGCACAGCTGCTGTTTTAATTTAGATATTATTTTGCTTGTGTGCTGTGATTTTGCCACTTAAAAGGAAATGTGTCTCCAAGAGTGAAATGAAGCCATTGCAAATGACCTTTCTGGTGTAATACCTTCACATACTAGGCTAATAATTGATGTTATATGTTTTCTACCCTTTCTACCCGAAGCATTGTACAATCACAGAATGTGACATTCTACCATATATTTACAGGTGTTTGATTTAATACTGCTGTGCTCTGCTGCTCACGGGTTAGAAACCTTCTGAATGAGGTTACCTAACATCAAAATGAACTTGTGTTGTTCAAGCGAATGCCAAATGAAGAGCAGAAAAAGTTGTTTAAACGAACTGGAGAACCACTTTAGACTCTAGTCGCTGGTTAGACACTAGAATAAAGCAGGGTTACCTCTTGCCTTATTTAAATATCAGTATATAATTACTATTGCATGTGTGGATGGATTTTGCATGAAGGTGGGTAAGGTAGTTTTGTAGTTAATTATTCTCAGAGTTATAAAAGTAGGTAGAACTATATAAGTTTGATGTTGGTTTTTGTGAGATTTCTGTCCTCGGTCGTTCTCTGTCTTTGCTTCTTGGCTATTAATCTTTATCCATTTGTAACAACATAGGGAGATTCCTGACCAGTCAGGTTTGCTGAACTTGAGGAAAAAAAGATGGGAGGGATTTGGATTATTTTAAAAAAAAAAAAAAAAAAAAAATGTAGAGAGGCTAGGGCAAGAAAGAAGAGGATAAAAATGGGGAATAAAAGATAGGACAGGAAAACCCAATGAAAGGGATGAAGAAGGTCAGAGATGAGGAAACAGAAAGTGGGATTGAAATACGTATGTTGTATGCTCAAATCAGTCAGATAGCTTAGGTCTGTGTTTCTCTAGTGGCAGCATTTGTGATCAGGACTCGACTCAACAGATTCAGCTGGGGCTGGATATCAGTTTCCTCAGAAAGGCTGGCGTGATGGGGAGGGAAATAAGGGCACTGTTCCCCAGCTTTGAGCTGAGCTGCTGGGGAGTGCTGAATAGGTAAATACAGTGCAGCAATACCAAACGTGTCCAGCAAAGTCTGCAATTTATTGCATTTCCATTATTCCTGTACAATGTTTCTTTTTCTTTATGTTTTGGATTAATTCACTAACATTGCTGAGCTGTCTTTCTGAGTGGAGGTCCATATTTTAAAAAATCAAAACCAAAGGAAAAGAAATCTATTTGCTTCTGGTTAGGGGAAAGGCTCTGGCACAAGCAGCAAAGTTACTTGCGCAGGGAATTGAGACCTCAAAGATTTACAGTTCTGGACTAGACTGAGATGCAGACAAATGCGATTTCTCAGAATAATCAGGGCTGTTATTGAACGATGCCACTTTCTTCAGGCACGAGGGAGCCAATAGCAGGTATAAATGACCATGTGTCCCAATACAGGCAATGCACGTCTAAGGCCAGTTTAACCCTGTCCAAACGATATTTTCCTGAGTGCTATGTAGTGTGCTGGTCCCTGGGGCATCTACAGGACAGAGGCAGGTCTCTCTTGGCATTTTTCACCCCTGCTGCAAGAGGCGGTCAAGCTAGAAACACTTCAAGCGGCTTTTTTGCTCTGTTTCTGCATGTGTGCTTTTGGTTGCTGAAGTGCAATACTGCTATTATCTGACCTATGAGTGCTTCTGATTGAGTCCAAACCAGTTCACAGCGCTGGTGAGAAACAGCATACGTAACTTGGTAGCAAGGCTTTTGCTTCTCAGGATCCGAAGCCCCACTTCCAGTGGTATTTTCTGGTGGCACATTAAGAGATATCAGTCCCTGTAGGAACCTTCCATTAAAAATGAACGTGGCAGACAAGAAATTATTCTCAGATAAGGAAGGGAAGCAAGTCAGTGTCTGATAGAAACCCGGGAGTTCATTTTTCCCTGCCAGTCTCTGAACATCGCCACTGTCTGTCTGTCCGCAAAATGTCAGTGTTGGATCTGTTCTCAGCACTTCCTGGGGCGTTCCCTGCTTGAACTACCATTGCCAGTTATAACTGTGATTGCTGAGGATTGAGAAGTTGTCCTTTTTTTTTTTTT
>NW_010146028.1:0-27645 GCF_000699245.1 Pterocles gutturalis
ATATAAATAGCTAAATATATTCTAAAATATAGAATAGCTAAAAATCAGTCAAAGATATTAAGTGGAGAATCTCCTCCAAGTTTTTCAGCAAGATATCGTACAGACAGATGGAAGATACTAACAATTTAAATAAAGCCAATTCAAGGAGCACAGGGAAAGAAGTCCTCAGAGAAGATGAGTCAGCCTGGAGGGAAGGGCTGACCCCTGAACTCACTGTTTCTCCATGTAGAGTAAGGCTGGGGGAGGAAACATAACGGATGGGAGGGTTTGGGATACCAGGTTAGCAGTGGACTTGAACTTCTACCTAAAAATAAGAGTAAAAATTTATTCGTCTGTTTGAAACAGTCACAGGAACCCCTCAAGGATCTGAACTCACCCCACTGCCCTGCAGCGTGCCAGGAGTCTCCTGGCAAACGGCAGCTGCAGGAAAACACTTCACCCACATCCACTACCACCTCCTGCAGTGCCTACACACTCCTTCACTGCTATTTCTGTACCTACCATGAACATTTATTTCTCTGGGGCTCTGACTGCATAGGTAAATGTGAGAAGTGAGAGTTTTTAGGAAATTGTTTTACTGTTTGCACAGCACAAGCTATGACACAAACTTATGTTTTTAAAATTTACCTTAACCCTCACTTCCATTTGTGTATCTGAAAGTTTGTGCACATACCAGTGACGTGCGAAAGCAAAGTGGCCTTCTGCGAAGGCTCATATAAGTCACTAAAGAAAGCATATGCACACTTACATAGTGCATTTGAAGTTGACTTTACATCCACTGGAATATCTCGCACATGCAAAGCACAATAATGGGTACTGATGCAAGACGAAACAAATGGGGAAAATGAGGACAGGAGAAACTGCAGCACTGCAAAGTATGCTGCACCTGAGCCCATGCATGGGCTGGTGCTGAAGTCCCCTTACTACCCTACATAAGACCCACAGCTCAGGTTTATGCAAAATAGACATCTTAAAGTAGAAGATTAATGAATGTCTGTTGTAATTGACAAATATTTTTCTCCAGTTACTTTAGTGGACCCCACACCAACCAGCAAGGGGAATGCAGGAGGGAAAGATGCAAAACATTAGTCCTGGAAGTGTTTCTCCATAGTAATTTCTGCAAGAGTAGGGAGGGCTATTTTTAAATTTAAGTGAGATTTTAATCTCTTATTCTCTGCAGTATGACTGCTCAATACATTTCCATTTATTATTTACTTTGTCATGTATTAGCAACAAACTACTTCTACTGCTCTGAATAATAGTTTGCACATTACTATGGTATATAATAGTTTTCCTTGTAATCTGGTTTCATTCTGTCCAATTTGCAAATTTGAAAAGAAAAGCTGTCAGGGTACATCATATTTGGCACGTCACTTTCCAAATATAATTTACATTTTCCTCTTTGCATACATCTTTAATAGTCAATTTCCTTTTTTTGTACATATTTTAGTGTGAAAATGTTTGCCATCAATATTAAAGTACGAATTATCTGCAGTCATGTAGGTAGCTTACAGAATTACTTCAAATCCCATCTATTACACTCATATTTAATAGCCAATATCCCTTTTGCTTTCATATTTTAATATTAAGTTGCTTGCTTAGCTGCTCACAGAAAAAAATCTCTCACTGCCGTTTCACATGTCCTCCCAAAACAGAAATGAAAATAAGTTTTAGGAAGTTTTGTGATGTTTAAGTATCTATAACTTAAAACTCAAAATCACAGTCTACAACACAAATGTAACACAGTTAAAGCTACTTGTATTCCAAATTCAAATGTCTTGTAAGATAATTCAGAAATTCCCCTTAATTCTGTAACTGAATGGTAGCCACTTAGAAGTGGCAACCAAATACTTTAAATTCAGTATATACATATTTACAACTTCTCATCCTGACCCTGTACCAGAAAACCTGTATGAATGATGTGTTGATCAGAGTTACAGTTATTGGTTGTGCTACTATATTCTCATGACTGAAATTGACACAAAACTAACATGGGAAAAATTCAAGTTCGTCCTGATGACTGAGCTGTCTGTGGAACATGTTCCCTTAACAAATGAATAAATGATATCTTTTCTGCCTTACTATCCTACCAATCCATGCACCAAAAAGTGTTCTTGCCTTCTGATTTTGTCTTACAATGAAATTATACTAAATTTTACATGCTAGTGACTAACGACACTCCATTCGTATCTTCTCACACACAGTCCGAGATAAGAGCCATCGCCCACATGCAGGAACATGTGTCCCTAGTTCGTAGACCTACACTACTCCCAGCAATATAACTGTTCATGCAGAGACCCAGGGCTGACAGAGAAACTTAAAACTGTACAGTGCTTCAATATCCAACTTTTTGAGCCAACAGCATTATGCAGTAGAGTTGTACCTAATTCACAGACAAAGCTGGGCACCTACAATGGGACTCATAGAAGTACACTACACTTGACAGACAGCTGAGCTAACTTGCAGAGGAGTGCTAAAAAAAGTCCATGTATCCAAATATTACACTTTAAATTACTAAGCCTTTAAAGAGCTCCCTCCATTTGAGATACACAGGCTGGAGCTTGCCCTGAAGACGGATAACACTTCCTTCAGAAAAATAGTTCAGTCAAATGGTGCTGGTTGCATTTTCAAACACAGCTAGTGATGGTGTTGCTTCTATCCTTGGTTTGTTTTTTATTCAGCAGCTCACTGGGTAAACTCAGGAAGTTTTATCGACTGCATAACCCAATGCATCCCAGGCCACTGACTGCAACTGCTGTTGCATCCCACCAGAAGAAGGATCTGGTGGATCTTCTTTTTAAAAATACATCCTGTCTCCAAGAGGAGAAATGGTGAGTGTCTCAAGATATAACACAATTAGCTGGTCCTTACCAAATGAGAGAGGTGGATTTGAATTTCTTGTTCAGAGGAGGGAAGAGTATCTTGGGCCTTCCTCAATTTGGGAAGAAACTGTAACCACGAGACTGCAAGAAAAACAAAATCCACCCATGCTGCTCCTTCAGCCACGCAAGATTGAAGCATGAAGTACTCTCACTGCTACACATGTCCCAAAATGTACTATGCCCATCGCAAGGGAGCACTGAGATGTAAGCTAGTTGCAACGTTGCTTAGCTTTTGTCAATGCAGAGGTTCTCTGTGCTTACAAAATACCCAAGATTTTGGTAGTCAGGGAACCTATGCATCAAATACTGAGCAACTTACATACACCTCTCATGCCTGCAAGGTTATGAAATAGTTTGAGGGTTTCATAGTATGGGATTCGTTGCATAAGCTGGTGCAACAGACACACAGTTCTTTTCATAAAACTGTTCACTTTATCAAGTAATGCATCCTTCTAGTCATTGTTACTAAAAAATTAAGAAGGGCCCAGTGGAAGACTGGAGAATAAGACATATTGGAAGCAAAATTGAAGGAAATGAAAATGCAATACTCAGAAAAGAAGATTGGATAAGCTTAATAACAATTTTAGTCTATGAAGCCTGGACAAGCCTCGCTGCATCTTCATCTGCTTTGGCATCATTAGAACACAGCAAGATAATACAGAACAGAACTGCTTAAGACCAATCCCCCAAATCCAAAATTACCTGTAATAGATACCAAGTCCAGTAAAAAAAAAAAACTGCTGTCTGCAGGATTACGTATTTTTCCCATGTCCAAAAGGTAAAACCTTTTGCCACAACTTTTGCAGGAAACTTAACACCAGTAAAAGAAGAGATCAAAATCCTCCAAAAGCCCTGCATAGGAACAAAATACACCCCTGTGAGAGAAGAGGATGAAACCAGAAGAAGAACTGTTTACTGTGATAAAGGTGATATAACGAACTATTTTTTCACTTTACTAAGTGATTCACACTACATTTCTAGTTTCATACTTTTGACAAACTTCCACTGTTTAACTTGACATTATCTCTAGGTCAGGTGCTTGCTTCAGGAAATTGTAGCTCAACCGTCTACCCACTGCAAGACACAGAAGCTATCTGGCTTTATCTGCTGGTTCATCCAGTGCACATTTAGCAGATACTGGAATTTGTCCAAGCAAACTAAGGGGGAAGAGTCGAGGGTTTAGGAACAGATGCTTATGAAGTCATATTTCACTAGTTTTGCTGTACAGAAGAACAATTCTTAAGCATCAGTCTTGATACAGATTTTAAAGTGAAACTTTCAAAGCCCACAAAAGAGTCAGGATCTTAAAAATGAGACCTGCAATTTTAACTTTGTTATAATATTTTTGAAAGGCCTAATCAATCACAAACCAATCTGAATACTAATATATAAAGACCCAAAGTAAGACAATACAGAAAACGTATTAGGAAGCACATGATAAAGACTGAAGTAGTTGCAAAAAGAGACAGAAGACAAAACATACAAGATGTGCAACAGGATGGGAGAAAAAAAATATGGAAGACAGAAAAAAATTTTGGAAAATCTATATTCCTCATCTTTCACACTTTTTCAGTGTTTGTACCTATGTTTGAAAATTACTTACTAGATTGGAAAAGCTCCAACTTCTTTGGTGGCATGGGTCTCATAACAGCAGGTGGTTTATGGTCCACTGGGCAGAACGAGGGGCAATGCCCTTCTGGATTTCTCTGTATTCAGACTCTGCTTCCTAGTTACATACGCGTTAAGTCTTTGAGCAGGAAGAATTCCACATGCTTCATAAATCTTGAATTAGCTGCTGTACTGGAGGGGTTTTTTATTACTGTTAGAAAACTCACAACAAAGCTGTCAGCAATAGTGCAGGCCACCAAAATATTTCTTATTATAAAATAGGCAGGAGAAATCTAGAGGCATACACATGTATGTGTATGTATATTTTATATCTTGCTCTGCTGGGCTTCCACAAGGACCTTGTTAATACACATATGTCTCTGATGACTGCATTCAGATGTCAGATTCATAGCAGGTATAAATTAGTTCAACACAATTAATGCTTTGTCATGTCTTATTTATCAATTATCACAGTAGAGTAAGAAAGAAAGTCTATTGAGATGTGGGAGAAGAGTAATTTGTTCTATTAAACATATGAATGTTTTTTCATATAAAATTTGCTTGTATTTCACAAAGCTGTACAGATATAGATACTCATTCACACACAGATTCTCTTGGCACACGGTTGAGAGAACTGTCAAATGGAGGGGAAAAGGCTCTGCAGCATTAAACATAGGAAGGAAACCCAGAACCTGCAAAGGGGCAGAAAAAATAACATTTAATTCACAAAGAGAGCGATAAAGAAGGAAAGCCAAAGATTGTGCTGTGTTTATGCAGAAACAGAAAAATCTCTTTCAAATGGGAAAAAGTCCAAAAAAGACAGCTGACATCATGTGATATACTGAAGAAAGGCACAGATAATTTGATTCCTTATTGGTTTTGGGGTTATTTACCAGTAATACCTTTAAAATATCAACACTGTATTATTAAAGACAGAGGCTTCATGGTTCATCTGCATTGTGCAATGGTTCTGCTACAAAATAGCCTCTTATCCAAAAGGTAATGTCACAGGGTGCACAAACAAGAAAGTAGAAGAGAGGTAGTGCTACATCATTTAGCATGACTGGTTGTGAATGGACGCTGATGAGGCACGGGGAAGCACTGAGAATCCTAACAGTGCCAAATTCAGCAAGGAAAAAAAGAGGTGAGGGTTCACATAGTAGCTACCAAATCAAGACCCACAAAACCCAAAGGAAATTAACTGCGAAAAGTTGCTATGACCAGCAGAAAGCTGAGTGTGACAGAGAACCAACAAGGAATATCCAAGAGTGTAGAACAAGATGTGATCAGAGGTAAAAACACGTTGTCACATTGTCACAAATGAAAAGCAATGAACATATTAGTTTTACCTGGGAGATAGCTGCAATCCTGAAAGCAGAGATAAGAAGACACAATGAGCAGCCTGAGAAATAGCTGTTCAACAGAGAAAAAGGAAGCACAACAATTTGTGATTTTGAACCTGGAACAAAATGCTAGAGGATGAGGGGCTCGAGAACACTATCTTTGTTCATTTTTCAGACATTCATGGCATGCAGATTTTGGGAAGTTTCTACATAAAACTTACCTTTATATAATGTTTTAAACAATGCAAAGAGCTAAATAATTTATAAATTTTAAGTCATAAAATGAGAAAAGTAGGACAATGCAGAAACACATTTGTTCTCCTTTGGTAGTGTTTCCCTTTATTTTTTTCCCAATGGCACAACTCTCTAACTCACACAAGGTGGGACATAGAGAACTTCATTCCCTCCATTTTCTGCTGAAATTCCTTTTGCCCACATTTTGAGTAGAGAAAAAAAAAAATTAAACTCAAATGTAAACAGTATTTTTTACCAGTAAAGTCAGATTACCCATCACAAAGTATTGAATGCTAGTCAGACTAGCAATCATCCTAGGGATTCTTTAAAAACGGAAATAAAGACTTGAAACATTTTAAAGAATTTTCTGTGGACACCATAAATAAAAAAATGTGACAAATAATAGTCAGACAGAAAAGATGACAGCCTGTTCCTTTGTACATTTGGGAAATCAGGTAAGAAGTACTTCACCACAACCACTTTCCTTTCTCCCATTTTCAAGCAGCTCTAGAAGTGATGGATTTGTATTGCAGTAGTGACCAGTCATGAGGATCAGGGACTGTCTCAACTGTGTGGTCAGCTGAGTCCCTGACCTAAAAGGCTCTGCATCTCAAAGGGCAAGGCAATCTGTGGCTGCTGAAAAGAGAGATGATTTTAACTTCACAGGTGGTCAATTGAGGGTGAGCTACAGCATTTCAGACTAAAAGGGACCACTAGGATTACATTATCCAGTCTGCTGAGTAACATGTCTGAAAAATCCACCAAGTTTTTCACACACCATTTTACAAGTAATTATGACTGTCACAAATAGAAAGCAACGAACCTCTTAGTTTTACTTGGGAGATACCTACAAATATTAAAGTAGGTTCGAGAAGACACACCATGACTCATCTAAAGACAGATCGCTCTCAGTCCCATCAAAGCAGGGCAACTTGCATACAGCTAGCTATTAAGAGTCCAGCCCCCTAGGAAGGGGAAGACTTTGTTCTGTCTTGTGTACTTGATCTAAAATTAAGACTAAATTACTTGCCCCAATTCACTAACAATGGACCCCCACAAAAATCTGAAACTGATTAAACCACCACAGCGTCTTTAAACATAGCAATTAGACATTCTGATCAGAAGTTCCCTCCATATACTCTAAGGCTTCAGTGTGGTCTGTGCCACCACAGAAGCCAACAACTGGCCCTGGGGGACAGGGGATTGTAGTTTCCTCACTAATCCCCCAGGACACTGACATTCGCTTTCAACTGCCAAAAAACAAAGGCTGTTGCAGTTTCTGGAATTGAATGTTATGCAACTTTGCCCAGGTTTTTAAAGCAAGTAGATATGTGCTCAATGTGATATGGTCTACCCAGTGCAAAACTCTATCAGAATGCTCAAATTTTCCAATATATGGAGTTATCATATGGGCACTACCCATTTTATAAAACACATAATCTTAATTTGGCTAGAGTACACATATATAAACCTCCACTCTAATCTCTTAAATCTTGACTCCACTGTCCGAGCACAGGTCCTCTAAACCCATGTCATAATTCAAGATGAGAATCTCACTGCTCCACATCTGTCCACAGCAATTGATTGAAAAAAATTCGCTTGGGACCTAACCTACTTTCTACAGCCCAACCATCTCTAATCATACAGGTTTTACAGGCAAGTTTGGGCAACTGCCTGCATTCTGTTTCCTCAATTATAGTAAATTACATGCTTTGTAAATAACATTTCTCATTACATGAATGTAAGCTCTTCATTAACATTTCTAATTTTTTTTTCCTTTTTTTAAACACTTAATATGCTTGCATAGAACTGAAAATTAGGATCAGGAATATGTGCCAACACTTCAGTATGGAGATAGAAGAGGACCTGCAGAGATGGATTGCTAGCACTGGAAAATCATTTGCCACCTGTATGAACTCAAATGAACAGGAAATGCTTCAGGCACAAATTCATGATGCTTATTCCTGTGCTCAAGAACAGGTATAATTACTGTAGTAGCAAGATGGTAAAATACTATATAAAAGGAGTCCTTTAAGTCACTGTTCTCCAATTTGAGGTATTACAGAACTGCAAACATTATTAAAACCGTGTAAGCAATGTCAGTTAATTTATGCAGTATTTGGAGACACAGAATTTTATTAGAACACAGAATTTTCTTACTACTTTTCATAGTACCTGCAGTTACACCATTTTATTCCACAACCAAAGCTTTTATTTCAGGAAATGGAGAATAAGTACACATTCCTATACTATAAGAAGTCACTTTGCAAGCCTGAGAAATTAAAAAAGCAGAAATTACTTTTCATTCCCTGGTATGTTTTTCATAAAAAGAACTAAAGTAAAAGACCCCTAACAAATGGAATTTCCTTCCTCTGGAAATCACTGTTTCAAATTGAATCATTAAAAAGCTTTTAACAGAAGCCATTACCAATCTCACTCTGGCAGAAATGTGCTCACCATTGGTTTTAGTTATGCAGATAAATGATCAGTACTGGCTCTGGAATTGAAAAGCTGATGACAAAATGGCCTTGGTTATAACAATATAAAGGATGGCTACAAAGCTGTTAGAATAACTATTGTTCGACCTAAATAATTTTGGTGAATTACTGCATTCACCACGACAGTGTGGAAACTGCAAGGGTATACAGCACAAGACAACTGATACAGCCTCAAGCTCTTTAAGATAGAAAAAATTACTTCCAATCTGTCTGCCACATAGAGGTCTTCAGTTTTGTATATACACATACAATGTCATACCAGAACTTTTACATTTAAATAGTCCCAATTCTCCTTTAGTTAACAATGCAGATTCATTCAAATGAAAACAATGAATATTTAGTTCAGTGACATTTCAGTAAAAACTAAATTTAAAATTACTTTATGCATTTACTCATCAACATGCAATTGAGATGGTGTTTCAACCCAGCAATACCAGCTCAAAGGCCAGCAGTGTTCTTCCAGCAAAGAAGTGGCAGAAGCCATTTACTTTACAGAGCGACTCCTACAAATGCCATCCCTACCTTAAGAGCATATTTTTCCATTAACACTTGCTTTTCATAGAAAACTACAATAAACTGGCACATACTAGAGATCCTACTGCCTAGCCCTGATGCTTTTGACATCCTTAGCTGGAAATGCATTATTTCTGCTGCCAATAAAACCTTCTCATCTGCCTAGAAGGAATATGATTGATTCTATGAATTTGCATATGGAAATAACTATTTTATTTTTATTGAGCTCCTTGTTCTTAGACACACGAATTCAAATTTGTAACAAGACTGAGACACTAATAATTAAGTGACCCAAGATATGAAAACACAATACTGGAAAAAAAAAAAGTTCATCATCTCCTCCAGGAATTTGAGGTTTTAAGCTAATACTGCTATTCATCTATGCAATGGAGACAGCACTGACCCTCCAGCCTCCGTATCCTCCATTACAATTACTTATTAACCTAATGTGAACTGGTAGTAGCTTGGTTATATTTGAGCAGGAGATTTTCTAAAAATATCAAGAGGCAAAGTAACATGCTAGAACAGTTTTTCCCCATATAATTCATTTTTTTTATTGTATCAAAGGCAGCATGAATATTTTTTTCATCTGTAAACATTACAGAAAAAAAATTTGATATCTCCATGGTGAAGATATACTGACATTTCTTTTAGCATTTTGGTATTATACTGTAAAATAACAAGGCAGATAAATTTAAGAACTAGTGAACATTTTAGAGTTTCCTTTTTTTGATATGACATCATCCTCCTCTTCCCTTTCCCTCTATTGTAGAATATAAGAATGGAAAGACGAGACAAAGAACTAGTCATCTGGATGTGTGCACACACTGTGCACAAGATGATATGTAGACATATGCACATATATACATTTGTGTATTCATCTGCTGTTTTCATACCATTTAATACAAGACAAAAAGCCTTCATGGTATCTTGCTGCAACTTTGCAATTTGTGGGGGAGACCAATATATCTCAACAGCCAAATCCTACTGCCTTGGACATCAAAGATCTGCCAAACATATCTATTCCTCCTCCTGATGCCATAACCCAATTGTATCTCATAACCCTCATTAAATCATATCACCTTCTCCATATTCTACCCCCCAGAAAAACAATTTTGAGGAAAAAAAATTTCTAACTTTTTGAATATTTTGTTCTCCAGCAAATTACATATTTTCAAGCCTAAAAAATGTAACTAAGGAAGCTGCAATGTTACTTTTAAAGATCTTTTACAGGATGTCCTAGTAATCCAGCTATCCAAAAGAGCTAGATCAAACTCCTCTATGCTCAGTTTCAAATCAAAAGCAAAAATAATCCACTAAAATTTAGGGAAGGTATACAAAATATTTACCTTATCTCAGTTTTAAAAACAATGGAAAAAAATGAGTTACAAAGTCTCCTTATGAGCACATGAGCACATTTGCCAGACATCTCCTACCATAAAGACGAACATTCCATGGAAAACTCTGAAAAACAACATTAATTTCTGTTAGGGGTACTTCATTAAAATCTCTACAAGGGTAGAAATTTGAGGACTGTAGCTCAGGTAGACAGCAGAGTCTACAGGAAAAGTGACCAGGGCCAGAATATATGCAGTCTGAGAGGGAACCTGCATACTAAGCCTAGGGATTGCTTAGAGATGTGAGAAAAACATGCATTCCTGTAAAAGCACTGGTGCCCAGCCCATGCTTATGACAGAAGCCTGAGTGCAGTCCAACACATCTCCTATTACCTCCATACTTGTTTCTCCCTTCTAAAAAAGAAAAATACCAAGAACAATAACACCCTCCCCCCCCCAAAAAAAAAAGGAAAAATAGTGTATCTGAAATACAGAAAAGATACAACTAACTAACAAGTAAGCAAAACTGTGTTTCACAGACAGAGCCCTGTGAGGAAGTTCAAATACGTGTCAAGAGTTTAGAAGTCAATTGGCTGAAAATTCTTAACTATGGTATCTATCACCTTTGAGTAACAACATACTAATTCTTCTAGGTAAGAAAGGCAGGTTTTTTCTTTTAAAGTTGGTGCTTCCCTGGAAAATTACTTTTCAGTGACTTTCTTAGAGCTATTAATTGCATAACATATTAATTGCAACATATTATATGTTATTCTTAAGCATTTTGCAATACAATGCAGAGATACAGTGTTAGCTGTCCTTTGCAACCTGGGTAATGTTAACAGGTGCTTACTGGCACAAAGCAACACAAGAAACAGAATACGATTACAAACAGAACCTAAGAAAACTGTTCTTTTGCTTTGATTGTTCTCAGCAGGATAGCTCATATACCAAAGAGCACTTTAAGGAGAAAAATACATTATTAAGAATTTATAACTTCAACTTCTGTAAACAGAGGTGTTTATAAGTGGCTTGAGTGGGCTCAAGGAAAGAGTAGTCTCTCCTATACAAATTAAAAGAGGGTTCAATCCTTCAAATCCTTACCTACTAAAGGCTTCTGCCAAGCTATATCTACTTACATGAGTTTGTTTTCATGAGCTAACTTCCTTAACCAGGTTCAAAACAATTAGCCTCATTTTTGGTGGCAAAGCTCATTAGGGCCAGCTGATATAAGACAGAACCCAAACTCTGCATCCAGGCAGGAACTCTGTAAACATCTTACATGTGGAGGTAATTTTTCCAATTTGAGAAAGACCACTGTGCTATGAGCAGCAATATCCACATGGATATTAATCTCTTGCCTTCTGTGGAGAGGTTACTTTCATCCTACAGCTGCAGTGACTGGCCCTTGATGTCAAACTGTTTAATTTAACACTTAAAATGCTAGAATATAATTTTACTTCAGGGAAAAAAAAAAAAAAGCCTGCTAGAAAAAGGGCAAAAGAAACAAGAAAGAAGGCTAAATATTTGTGCAGATAAGACCATAAAAGATTTGGGGAAAGTAATATTTATGATGAAATAATAGTGACAACAACAAAACTGTTGTTCTCTGTTGAATGAAAGGGAAACATCACCATACAGGCAGCCACAGCAGTGATAACAGGGCATACAGCAAATCCAGGCAGTAAATTAGTTCTCTCACTTGTGGGTTCCTAAAAGAATCTATTAGAATACATTGGAGGAGGTCAGACAGTATTGCTTAGTGGAAGTGGAATAAAATTAATAAGTGAAAACATTCCTTACTCAGCACTAAATATATATACATACATATATATATATTTACATGTGCCCAAGCCACTAAAAATGCTGAAGTTATCTTAGCTTACAGAAATATAACAGAATTTTTAGAGTGCAAAAAAACAAGAACAACCTCCTCTTCTTTTCTTAAATAATACTAACAAAAGTTTAACAGTTACAATGTGCAATTTAGAAGGGAAGAACACAGCAAGATTTATAACCCATTTAAGTTTAGCTGTTCAGACAAGCACTGAAGTAAAATTACTATTTATTAAAACAAATGGACTAAAAATACATTAACAAATGCTATCCTCAAGAGGAAATGTCCGCAATTAATGTAATAGAACGCAGGGTGTTCACTAATTTACAGCTGGCAAAAACATTTGACATCCAAAATGTATGGTAGCAAATTCTTTTCAACATTTGAACAGCAGTTTTTCTTCAGGAACCCTGCATGGAAGGACTCAAGCGTTATAATTTACATTCTACACCATTCAGGAATGTCACCATCATACTTATGCAGTTGAAAAAATTTAGCATGATGAAAGAAACGGACAGTTAACTCAAATATTTTGCCATTGTCAGCTCCATTTTGTTACGACAAACAACGTATTGGAAAAGTGCGTCAGGCAGATAAAGAATGTGTTAAAAAAATCCTCTGCGATTATCAATATCGTAAAATATTTTGGTTATCTTTTAAGGCTGTTTTTGATATAAAATTTTCATCAGATTTTTTTGTTTGCTTTGCAGAAAAAGAACACAATATTGCATATAAATAAATCTTGGGTTGCCTATCTTGGTTACACAGATGACTTAAAAACTCATGCTTTCAATGCAACAAAACACAAAAATAAAAACCATCTGAGAAGTCAAACCATTCTCCCTCTGCATTCCCCTCACAAAAAAAAAAAAAAAAAAGAGCTGAAGAAAATGGTATTATCATTGCATAATACAATTTGCCTACAACATTTTATTTTATTGACTGTGTAAAGGATCCCGTCATGTAAGGTCAGTGACTATTGCTTTGTGGATGCCTCTTACTGTAACTGGATAAAACATGCCAATACTTTCAAGTGTTCAGCTCCTATTTTCACACTGAAACAACTAGCCAAATATTTAAAGCACCCAGAACACTGTATACACATCAAAGTACAGCTCTTGAAATTCAGTGACAAGAACTATTCCCACATAAGTGTGAGCTCTTATCTTCTCTGGAAACTTGTCAATTAAGAAGATAAGCCCACCACCAAGGCAAGGATTTCTTACTGTGGCCAGACTCAGAAGTGTATTTAGTGGTGAGGAAGCTGAGAATGTCCAGATCTGTCATATATCCATTTACCAAAAGTATAGAGTAATATGTCCTTCTTTTCTGAGAGGAAGAATGGGAAATATCATCAGACAGCTGGTCATTTAAGATCAGCTGGAACACTGCATATAACTAATCATCATCCTTCAGTCCAGCATTGAATGGAGAAATTTACTTCCAGGTCAGAGGGGCAAGTTTTCCAGACATGCCCATCAGTCTTGGCGCTACTATTCCCTGAATCAATAACTTACACTGTAAGCACTTGGTGAACACATTCCTGAAACTGTCAGTCTTACTGGGAAACATAGTTTCTCTACTCTAGACAGGGTCTCTAGAGTCCGTATTTTCTTTGAGCAAATAATTCTACTCAGAAGCAAGGCAGGGGAATGGGGGATGTGACAGACACCAGGTTGTCAGAACTGGCACTAATTACTCGTGTATTATTTTGTCTAACCATTCCCAGAGATCTAATGTTGTTCAAGGGATGTCACATTGAGTCTGCTCCATCATCTAGACAAAATTGTTATGTTTTATGAAAAGCTCACCAGTGACGCAAAAAATGAAAATTATTAAAGGCAGACAAACTGATCCTCTCACTCGCAAATGCTGCAGCAGCTAGTGGGTTCTTCCATAATTTCCTGCTGCTTGGTTTGCTCTGAGTCACCAACTGTTTGGAACATCAGCTTGTATGTATTCTAACAAGCCAAAAAAGAGAGCATTAACAGGATAGTGCTCCTGAAGCACAGTTAGAAAATAACTAGTGTGTCTTCAGTTAATGTTTTTCATGGGGACAATTTCTACCAACAATCTATCATACCTCATTCATTTGCAGAGATGTTCAGACACGAAAAATGTGTTTAAGGAGAAGGCAAAACTGTATTGTCATAGGATCCAATTACACAAACAATTCAACATAACTGATGCAGCATTTTAGGCTACGATATTCTTCTGTTTCCCTAGCTGCATTTAGTTACCTGTGCTTACTTGCCCCAGACAGTAAAAGTTCAGTAGTCTAGAAGAATCCTACGCCTTCAGAGCTTTGCTTCTGAAGAAGTCTACATCTCAGAAAAGATCCATTTTGAATTCACAGTACATTCACCAATGCTAAACCAAAGTGATATATTTTAATATACAGCCATGAAACAGTTCACTGCAATTAAAAGCAGTTTCTCTACTGAGAAGCTTCCTGAAATAATGGAAGCTTTCTCATGGTTAACTCTCTAACTGCCCTCCACTGCAAACTCTATATTCCTTAGCAAATAAATGTGTTTTTTAAAACTTGTTTTACATCAGCTTTAATCTAAATCAGCATATGTGTTGGGGGTGGGAGGATGGGGGAGAATGTGTGGGGTGGAACAGAACACAACACAACAGAATTTTCAAACTACCTGAAATAAGGAATTTCAAAATATTTCATTTTCAAGGTAGTTTTGCATATGTCTGTGCATATCTATTTTTACTCTAAGGAAATGAAGCAGAAGAAATTGAGCCATAAATTGTCTCAAGACCTTTAACTAGGTGGTTAAGTAAACCTGAAAGAGATTGAAGTTCTACGAATTTAATGCAAATTAGGTAGGAAAAAGTGCCCCCAAAATTACCCGTCCTAAACACCAGTCAGGTGTCAACCACCAGCTGGTGCTCTGTCCATTCAGGCAGCTGGCCAACTGGCACATGCACTGACAAGACAAGTCCCCCACTGCATGAAACAGGCTGTGGCTTTTGTGCTGCACTTACTGACTCCTGCCCCGTCAGCAGTGAGGGGAAGGAGTAAATGATCTAGAAAAGGAAGCAAGAAATTCAGGAAAGTGGGGAAAGTGCCAGAGCTACTGCTATGGGGACAGTACAGACAATTTTGTGGAAACTAGTGTTCAGTAGGTCATCTGCTTGCTGATAATGGACCGTGAAAAAATATTTATTAATATAGTATTTTCTGTTGGACAAGTATATTCAGCTGCTATACTTCAAAAAAGAGTTAACTTTTAAAAATTATTCCTTTGTATTTAGGAAGATTTGAAGGCACATCTGGTGGAAAAGAAAAAAATGGCACTGAACAATTTGATAAATGTCTACGGTGTAAGGACAGAAGGTTTTTTAGTGCTCAATTTAATAGTCGTATTTCTAAAAGCCATGACATGAAGGAAAAAGTCCCTACAAAACACATGACTGCACAGCTACAGTAGAAGTAGTCATGTAGTTTGCAATGCTTCAACAGTTTCAAAGAAAAATAATTCTAGCAAGAAATCTGTGCTATGGACTTGACATTATAATGTTTAATTTATACAAAAGCAATTTCACATTAGTCATATTCCAAATCCCTGTAAGACGGAGTGCTAAAACTGAAACTATTTGTGTTTTAAATCTGCATCTTTCACATGCGCTCACATAAACACACCCATTCATACAGTGATACAATCAATGCATAACTTCCTTCACTTGGGAAAGTTTATACATTAGTTTTCTTATCATATTTCCTGTGGATCTAGGCCATATCTACAAAACATTGTTAAAACCCAACACTCATACAACAAGGTTCCATCAGAGAGTTCTGTACTATTCCAGTCAGCACATTTCGATGCTACTTCATCTTCCCAAAGGCAGTATAGTTTGAGCACTGTTACCTCTTTTTTATTTTCATGCACAAAAAGTGAGGTAGAGAGACATGAAGAACAAAACTGCTAAGATTAGACATGAACATTAGGTACAAAAGAAACTCAAGCCACAAGTTATCACTCTGCATGCTAAAGCTTAGCTACCAAAGATTATGTCAATCAGTGCCCTTTGCATTTAGGTGCTATTGCAAATCTAGCCACAAGTGTCTAATGCTGTGCAGCACATTCTGTGACCAGATGGAAAAATCTTGCTTTGATGTATAATTTGGTGGCAAAACAATACAGAACTCAATTATTTAAAATTACATTGAACTTTTTTAAAGTGAGAAATAATCTTATTTTATAATTCAAATCTGTATTTTGACACAATATTCAGTATTTGCAAAATATCAGTAGCAACAGATATGCTGTAAGCTTCTGCTTTTCTAAGACAGAGTTCTGCTCCAGCTTGAGAGAAGACTGAATCTCATTCACAGATAGAGATGTAATAATTTTGTCATGAGGAAATTGTAACATGTTCACCTGATTCCTTCCTCTGGAATTTCCTAACTTTATCTCTAAACCTACAACATGAATATTTTTCCTTTTTATAATGCCCTCTAACACATACAAAGCAGTCTGCATACAGAGTCGAGCTTACCCCCGTTTCAGCTAGTCTGTGGGTTTCAAATATCCAGGTCTGCCATTTCAACTAACAGAGTAACTGCTATGAAACAGTTACTGTGCAGCATTATTGTGCAACAAGAAAAATATGAAAGCTCATGTTTAATTCTTAGTTTACTAGGAAAGCAAGTTCAACCCCTCTGTCACATTCCTCTCCCACTGTCTTTAGCCCATCTGGTCTTCAATCAGTCCCGCATCCTCACACAGGTGAGGGCAAACAGTATGCTCAGTTCAGACACAATCTTACTTGGTCATCACAGCTTAACCTGAATATGAACGCTGAGATTAACAGTTTCAGAAGCACACAGCGGGGCAAAGCCTTGTTTTCTATTCTCTCCCTTCATTCCACAAAGAATAAAACAGGAGGAAGAATGTCTGATATTATGACTAACTGAAGACAGAATTATTACAATATTAAGTACTTAAAAAAACCTTGAAGGCAGGAAATACAATGTTTTATTCTTCGACTACATATACATCATATGATATATCCTATCATATATATCTAAACACATTTTGAACATTCAGTCCTACAAGCTCATACATGCTTGATGGCTATAAAGCCATCAGATTGACAGTAGTGAAAGACAAAGTGAGAAATTTACAAGCATGTTCTGGAACAAATGTAGTTACACATGCAGTACCCATTTCATTCCTTCAGGCATGCCTTAATTATATGATTACATGCTTTATTCTTGGAGAATGCATTCAGTTTGCCACTTGAATGTCAGGTAGCAGAAAAAAATACAGGTAATTATCATTTTAATCACCATTCTTCAAGTGATTAACTTTTACTTAATGAGCATATTCCTTCAAATCTCTTACAGACTTCCATTTCATTCACTACACATGGTCTGCTGTGGCCAGTAAAGGTTCAGATGATCACTCTTGTCATACAGGCATCCTTTTGAACTAACCCCACATTTTTAACACGGTACCTAATTTCAGCCAAAACTAAGGCATGTCCTTGCAGAAACCTTCAGGTAATTTGTCTTTATCCCAACTTCATTCACATAACAAAAGTACCGCTCTAAAATTACTGATAATGCATCAGAATGTTCTAGAGAAATCATTTAGAGAATGTATCCATCTGTATTAGAACAAAGCACTATCAGACAACAGTGCCCTGAATTTTCTCAAGGATCCCAAACACTGACAGGAATTCCATTCACTTCTGACAATAATTTTGCTCAAGCCCCAGAGTGGAGAAAAAATCCTGAAGTAGAAGGGAACCTAGGGATGTTTTCTCCTGACTTAACTTTCATGGCCTACCAATATCCGCTCTATGTACTTCTCCAAAGTCAAAATAAGTCATCTGTAACAAATACTACTCCTGATTTTATTTTATTTTGGTATAGTTACCATTTTGCTTTTCAGAAAAGAACCATAAATGTACCCATCCAAATAAGACAAGCACCTTGTGCTCATTTTCCACAATGTAAAGGATTATCACACAGATGATTTCTTATGGGAAAAAATAACTAATAAAAAGTCTTCAGTCCAAATTACACTAAGTCAAATTATTGCTTCAATAACCAACAGTCTCCCATCAAATTACAATAAGGCAACAACAACTCTAAATACAAAGCAATTAATTATAATAACATGATAATTTATTGTGTAGGGATGGAAAAATACGTTAGTGTGTCCTGCTGGCCCCTAAACAGCATTTCACAATGAAATTAAACTATACATTAGCATGGTTTGAGAGGTTCATTATTTCAACTGATGCCAACCATGGAGTGCTGACACAATCTAGCATATATGCATGTTCCACAGTCAGAAAACATTAATTCATAAAACTTGACTAAGCATGCTTTCAAATAAGCAGTATGAAGAAAGGCATGTATAGTCAGCACTTTTATCTTCATGATTTGAGAGAGATAATTGGAAAATATTTCGTCACTCTGGGCAATAGACAACTCTTCTCTGCTTTTCTTTGACCAGTTTATTCTCCTTGAGAGCCTATTCCACAGCACATCCCTCTAAGGGCGTGTCCAGTTCCCATTTGTACACATGTAAAACTCCACTGCCAGCTGTAAGCCAGTGATGGATCACCCTTCAGGGGACACCGTCCTCAAGAGGACTGATTCAATCAGTGTCTTTGGGATTGGACGCATGATAGCAGCACAGTTTGAAGACACCGGCAACAAACGCACAACATCACACTAATTACAGCGTAATACATAGTTCCATCACAAGGAAGAATGTGCTTATCTTAGAAAAACTCTTTTCTGTTTTGTACTAGGTTTATTAATATAAAAAAGGAAGTTTATGTGATTATTACTAGTTACAGAACCACATATTCCAAAACTAAAAACAAAAAAACCCCAACAAACCCACAGAATCCAAATCTCTGCTTTATAGTTTCAACAAATAAGGTAGAAGTGGCATACTAAATTTCCCTATTTATGTACAAATTCTAAACATTATTTTTGTGACAAAAGGTACAATGCCAAAAACCAGTGACAAACTCAGGGGTGTTATTTTCAATAGGAAAATAACAGTCACCAAACCATTCACAACAGAGGTGTGAATTAGCTTTTTGGGACACATACACAAGAATCTGCTCATCGGAGTCTATACTTTTCATGATCCACTGAACTCAAGACAAATATGAGTATTTGTGCACACAGTTTAATTTTGCCTAGAAAAAATTTCCACAGAAGAGAAACAAAAATTTAAATAATGGTTTATACATTTAATTCTAAGTCTTAACCTTCACACAAGTTAATATTTTTTTTAATCTGAGAAAAGTAAAATACCTTATGGCTACTGTTATTATAATATGCATAAAATTATCACTACCTGTTTGGCTTATGACTTTGTATGCCATATACTACTATATATTTATAAATTCATGTCTATATTCCAGTAAATATTACAGTGGATATTTTAATTACCGATATAAATATTGAATCATTTTTTAATCTTCTGAAACTCTTGGCCTGTGTGATACCTTGTTGCAATGAATTCCACTGGTTAATTATGTACTGCATGGAAATCCATTTGTAAGTGTCGAATTTATATATTTTGCTCGAAATTCATTTAATGTCAACACTACCCACCTTTCCCCACAGAAATAATAATAGCAACTTTTATTAAATATCTGCTTCCTCTTTGGACTCAGTTAAAACACCTCTGTTTCTTAACGATTCCTCCATTATTTTCATATTCAGTTACCCTCAATGTTATCTGCAGAAAATAGATGGAAACTTTTAGATGTGTTTACCAATTTCCTAATTACAGAACTACTTTGTGATTTTGTTTAATAATGAAATGTAAAACTCAATATGGGAAATAAAAAAAAAATGTGTGTAAAAGGGGAAAAAATAAATCTGTTCTTTAAAATAAATGAAACAATCTGACCTCCATGTATTATCATTAAATAACCGGAGTAAGTAGATAAAAGTTTTGAATTTTAGTGTTCAAAAAATCTTAGGCTCTGCCTGATGACCATATGAAACAGCCTCTTGAAGATACATTTCTGAAAACTGTTCTAAATGTAACATTTTTCTTTTAATTCAAAACACTTCACTGACCAGAAGTTACAAAGCCTTTCAAGTACATGCTACATTACTCTGTCCCTCTAATAGTGAAAGTCAGCATTCTCGACCTTTGTTTGCAAAAAAATTTTTTTCCTTTCTGGACCCTCGGCAGGCTGATCTCCTGACTGCAGTGCCAGAGGGAGGTGCTGCGGTCACTACGGGGCTCAGGGCAGGGGTCAGGCACTCTCCCATCCACACAGCTATGACAGACCATCTGCCCATCAGCTGATATGGGCAGGTGTGTACTAAAAAAAAAACAAAACCAGAATTTAAAGTTGACAAGGTAGCTAGCTCTCATCATGGTCAGCTTGCATCCAGGCTGGGAAAGGGGAGCACAGAGAGATGTGCATTACCACCAACAACTCCCAGGCGTCCTACCACAGGCAGGCACACGGTTGAATCATCTCCCCCCTGCAAATACTTCAACACTAAAAACCTAATTTGAGCTTAGGATCATTTTTCTTCTTCATGATTCATCTTCTGGTACAAAATGACCCAGTGCAACTGTTAGCTGGCCCCACCACTGATTCAATCATTGAGTTGGAAATAATTTTAAAAATATTAAAGTATTTTGTAACAATTTTCAAAGAGCTTGAAAATTATCTAGCCTCTACCGCAGCCTCAAACTGAAACAGTATTCGATGGCAGTGTAAATATCAGTGATGTTTAAAAGAGGTGTCTGCACTGGCGTATACTATTGCTATAGAAGTATCTGCCAAAGCTGTATATTTTACTGATTAAATGCTGTCTTCAGCTATGGAAGTGAAAAACGAATCAGACATTTGTGTAACTGATAGCACTGTTTCAGAATCACAAACAGTTGAAGTTATGATCTTCTTCTTCTTCACACTAACTGTGCTTAAAGCACCAAACTAAATTCAGAGTGCCTTTCTTTCTCATAATGATAAATAAAATTCAATAGCTCTCATAATGACAGCTGACAGGCTGCACCTTGAATGTTTTAAAAGGCTGGAATCACAACTTGGTCTACCCTTTATCCCACAGTCACAATGAAACTTTCCACACTAAAGAGAAAGCTGTTTTGTGAAGACAGATTTTCTTCTTACAAGGTAAGATCATGACTAACAAAACCCAGTAAGACCTGAACTTCGCCAAAAGCATCAGCATTTTCTTTCCTATAGCATAACTCACCCTCATCTTATCTCTATATTGGCAGAACACCACTGCACTAAAATAATGCAAAGCCAGACAAACTTTCCCCTTCTCCGCTGAATGGGCAAAAGAGGGTATGATATCCAAAATCCAACAGGAATTATTTGTTATTCAATTATACATCACCTAGTGTTCTCCGTGAGTGCTGCCTGCTGCTGGGCTATAACCACATGCCTGACAGCACAACAGCAAGCACATTAGGAAATCACCCCTTCCAGAAGAAAGGTGCCAAAGGCAGCTCATCCAAAGCCTATGGGCACAAGGGGAAAGTCTCACAGCAAGCCATTTCTAAATTAGTTCTCTGCTTAGAACCTGTATCTGGAGCCCCACAGACTTCATTCTTCATTGGCTTCAACTCGAGGAATCTTCTGTTTCAGTTTGTGAACAGAAGAAATAACAAACTAAATTAAACTCTTCTGAGTTAACACAGACTCAAAATGAAAACATCAGGTGATTGCATTTTGTTTCATATCTTATCTGGTGATTACTTCAAGGATTTTAATGTGGTTTTCTGTGGTAACAAATATTTCATAACAGAGTCTGAGCACTATTGGAAGCACCTAAATTCTGGGTTTACATCATAAATTAGCTCCGGCTTATTTACCAACTCCAGTGTCCATGCTGAAAGTGTGTGATGCTATGCGGCCCTAGAAGTCAATACCTACAGTGTGATATGTCTAACTATCTTGAATTTAATTGTTACCAGATTTTTATTCTGATTACTTACCCCAACTTACCCAAACCCAAGGTTTTTCAGTTACACTTTAAATTAAGTGATTCAGATAAGGAAATAATTGCAATATAACGAGATACTTATAGTCAGTTAATTACTAATTGAAGGCCTTACTTGAAACTAAGTGTTACTGATTTTTCTAATGAAAAGGCAAACAAAAAACAAAGAAAAATATCAAGCTTTTTGTTTTCTTCTTCTTTTTAAGGAGCTACTTTGTACATTGCTCTATGATCTTCTTCCAAAAATAACATTTTGATGTATTTTCTCATGGAAGATGTCTGCTCCAAGAAAACTGGATTTAAAATAATGGATATCTTAAAGATATAAAAACTACCTCTGTGCTGGTTTTGACTGGTATAGAGTTAGCTTGCTTCATAGTAGCTAGCGTGAGGCTATGTTTTGGATTTGTGCTGGAAACAGTGTTGATACCACAGGGATGTTTTAGTCACTGCTGAGCAGTGCTCACACAGAGTCCAGGCCTTTCCTGCTTCTCACCCCACCCCACCAGTGAGCAGGCTGGGGGTCCACAAGGACCTGGGAGGGGACACAGAGGGGACAGCTGATCCCAACTGACCAATATTCCACACCATATGGCTTCATGCTCAGCATACAAAGATGGGGAAGAAGAAGGAAGCGGGGGGACATTCGGAGTGATGGCGTTTGTCCTCCCAAGTCACCGTTACACATGACGGTGCCCTGCTGTCCTGGAGATGGCTGAACACCTGCCTGCCCAGGGGAAGTAGTGAACGAATTCCTTATTTTGCTTTACTTGTGTGTGCAGCTTTTGCTTTAATTATTAAACTGTCTTTATCTCAACCCACAAGGTTTCTCATTTTTACTCTTCTGATTCTCTCCTCCATCCCACCAGGGGCACTGAGGGAGCAGTTGCATGGTGCGTAGTTGCCAGCTGGGGTTAAACCATGACAACCTCTAAGGAAAGTACTTCCCCTAAAGAACTTTATTGAAATTATACAGAATTATGAATATGAACTGCAAGAAGAAAAAAGTGCAGTAAAGATTTCCCAATGAACAACTATCTAGTCTGTAATTTCCTCAGTGGAGCCTATTAACTTTCTTAAACAAGCAGATGTAGAGAAGTACAGTATTTCAGTGGTACTGCACATGCTACCAACAGAAAGACTGAAAATGAACCATTTAACTTACCTCAGTTTTGCATTTGTACAAACTCACTTTTTATTAAAGACTTATTCCTAAAACACACAGGCATATAAGAAAGTAAAATCTGAGTATAGATTGCTTAGTAATTTAAGAGTGTATCATCATGCCTTTCCTTGAAAGTTTCAGTTGTTTTTATGAGCTGTATTGCATCAGGCTGAGATGGAGTCAGTATCCCCACAGTATCCCTCATAGTGCTGAGTGTGACCCTGGCAGCCAGCAGCCATAACAGCCAAGGGCAGGGAGGAGGAGGGGGGCATTTGTTACTACATTTGTCTCCAGGAGCAGCTGCTGCACACACTGAAGCTCTGCTTTCCTGGGAAGTAGAGAATAACATCTTTGTTTACCTTTTGCTTCTGTGCATGGCATTGGCCTTTGCTTTAACTAAACTGCTTTTATCTTGACCCCCACCCTTATTTTGCTGAAGGGGGAGCGACAGAGGGGCCTGGTGGGCACCTGGCTTCCAGCCAAGATTAACCCACCACATGGGCATAAAGCAACTCAGAACTGAGAGGCACAAATCTGTGTTCTGTCAACTATTCCCTTAATTGCTGCATATTACAAAGCACCCTCAATCTTCTCAATAGCACTGCAACTGTACAGCAGTTTCTCACATCTTTAAAGTGAGAGCAGGAGGAAAAGAGACAGCATTGCCACTTACAATACCTATAAATTACTTTTACAGAAAAAGAAAAAAAGAGACAGACCTGAAAGGCAAAATACATTACTATATTAATGAGTTAAGATTGTTTCCTTTGTAATCACTCATGAAGTTACTCAAATGAATGACATTATGCACCAATTGTATCTCTGACAGCATTTGTAGATTTTATCAATCACAAATAATATAAACTGACTGTATATGTCATTCTCTTCAGCTTTGTATGACAACGTAAAAATAAAGAATTATTATAAATAATAATAAAGAAAAAAAGACTTGGATTTTAATGGTACTTTTCCTGGATAGATACCAATATGTTTTTTAAAATATCTTTAAAGATACAGTTACTATTTTGAAAGACACAAAAACCAACACAATGAGAAATTAAAGAACTTAGATGTTGCTCAGTAGACAAAGGATATATTCATAAACATCTCAAGTATTCTGAGAATTAATCTAGCGCACTATTCACTAATTTGCTTAATCTCATTTGAATGAAAAGACATTCCGGATTTATTGGTATGTTGTGGCCCAGAATCTAACAATACTTTTACACTCATAAGTCTTCGTTATTTCTCTTAAGTTTATTTACAAATTGGAAGCTCTTATTCACATCAAGCTTACAGAACACAGACCTGAGTCACAGAAGAATCTCATCGGGTTCAAAGTAATAAAGTACACTACATTTCTACAGAGTTAATTGCCTGCTACATCCCGTATTTCTGATCTAATATGAAAGCAAAAACAATTCTAAGACCAGTGTGCCTAATAACCAGTTTTCCTTTTCAGCAGTCTCTTTCAGTCAGCTTTGATTTTGTGTACATTACTAACAGAATGACTTACTCCAGCAGAAGGCACCTAGATTTGCTTTTTGAATTTCATAAATGGGCAACTTTTGTTTTGAACTTCTTTCTGACTTGACATAAATCCATAAGCTTTCAACAGAATAGGGCGCATATGTATGTAAAATGGAGTAAGAATCTGGATGAGCAGGCATCAGTGGCTTGCTGGAAGCACTCAGCTGCATACCTGTCTACACCAGCAATGTGCAGTGGGATGTCAGGGTTTCCAAAATGACAGTTTAATCATCAGAGAAAGGGCAGGAAGCCTACACTATGCAGACATCCAGGGCCTTCTGCTACCAAGGCAACACTGAATTGTCCCATGTCAAAGATGAGGATGATCAAACTCACTGAAGCAAACAGAGAGAGCTTCTCGGGAAGCAATGCTGAGATGAGTGCTAGGCAATATTCAGTACAGGTCTTGAAAGGAGTCAGAAAAACCTCCAAGTATGCTAGTCTACCAGGGGGGTGAGAGGTTGCACCCTAGCATAGTGGACAACTTCAGAGGCTGTAAGTTTTTGTCAAAGATACCTCTACACCCCTTTCCAGATACCTTTCATTACCAGACTGCAATGAAATTCTAGAGCCTTATTCTATTTCCCCCACTCATAAATTATGTAGACATACCATTTGTCTCCAAAAAAAAATATCGTTCTTGTTCTATGTCAGCAATCTTCAAGTATTAAAAAAAGATTCTAACTGTAAGGAAGTGAATTTTCTTCTAGATATGTCCAATATCAAAGGACTACGATTTCTAGTAGCGTATTTTTCTAGCATTTTTCCCATCATAGAAAGACAAAAGAAAAAATGTAATGGAGCAAACAATGTAAAATTCTTCACAGCACACTGTTTTCCAATAAGCAGTATTTAAATGTTTTTAAAAACAAAGAATAATGAAATTGCCTTTCACCCTCTTCCCTCCCACAAAGCACTCCAAAAATAACCCAGAAGAGAGACACCTGAAATTGTATAAAGCCAAACGGAGAGAGAAAAAAAAACACCACAATATTAAAGTCTTCCTGTTCTCAAAATCACAGTTGTTGGGTGTCTCTTGGATACACCTCCAGTGACATTTAAAAACCAGTGCCAAGTAAGGCAGTGGCAAAAACCACTGACTTGATTCCTCTGTGCTCCTGACAAATAAACAAGGCATTATACACAGGACACTTTTAGTTCCAGATCACTGCATCTTGACACACAGAGAGAAGCCCAAACTGGCTGAAAAACTTCATGAGGAAATCATGGGGTCAGTCTCTGGTTTTGCTCTTTGTTCAATCAAGCTTTCAACAGCCTGTAAGAAATAAAGTTCAGGTCTTTAGGATCTGTTTCTGCTTGGCACCTAAGTTTAAGTCCTGAAATCACCAGGACCACAGTTAGGTCAGGAAACAGAAAAATTATTCTTTCTTCCTCTCTTGTCCCTGCAACTGGGGTTAGAGATCCCTGTAAAGGATTCAAAGAACACCGTGATGTCTTTTTTTTTTTTTTTTGTTTACCCTCAACAGGTAACAAAACCATGAACATTCATCTTTGCTTTCCCTTAAGTTGCCTTTTTCCCTTCCCATGGAAAATTGGAGAAAAATACTCATTTTGTTACATCAAAAAGCTTTGTCCTTTATCTATTAAACCCCTTTGAGAAGTTATGTGAATGCCTGCTTTCAGAATGGTGGAAGGACCTGAACCAAAGCAGCAGACAGTATCATGGGGAGTTTAAAACTGTGCCAAGTGCTGTAGCAATGTACAAAATTGCTTTTAAAAACTCAGTTAATTAAGTATTAGAATAATAGACCTTTTGTATTCATGTAACTCAATAACATTTTAATTTGAAATATTTATTAAGCATCCTTTGATCATTTGCATTCAAATATTTCAAAGAAAACAACAGTAATGTTTTGTCTAGATGATCCTCACCCATTATGATTTATTGTAGCTTCTCTTTTACACATATGCTTACAATAAGGCCAATTTCTGGGAAGGTAATAAAAGAAATGGTAAGGGACTTACCCTCATGCTCTTGTGATATTTCCTCTCCCCAGACTAAAACACAAAGACTTCAGAAAAACGCAGCACACTGTTCATTTTTATGTGGTGACTACTATCATAGTCATTTTAATGTAATCACATTATTTACCATCTGTTCTTTGTTTAGCCAAAATAGGTTTTCTACATAGTTCATTTGGACACTTGAGACAAATAAGCTATTTATTGCTGTCAGTTTAATGTTTTAGCTACTAGAATTTTAAGAAGAAAATATTTTCCACAAGAAATGTGTTCTCAGATACTCTCTAATGTAACATATTTCTGAATAATGGTACCTTGTTTTATTGCCACCTTTTAAATTGCTTATGTTCTTTGCTCTTTTTCAAGGTCTTAGATCATAATATAAGAGCTTTAAAGATGCTTAGCACTGTATTTCAAAATTAACTCTGAATTAACTCTCACAAACAACTTTTCCAAGTTGACAAGTTTCTTGGATTTGCTTATTTGAGAAGAAAACTGTCATTACAACTAAGTATTAATCACATTAAAGGAGAATCAGGGCCCACAATACACTACCCATGAAGCTGTGATAGAAAGGTTTTATGCGCCATATTTGATATCTAGATGAAAAGAGAGAAACATTATAAATAAGGGGAAACAGATACGACATTTTCCAATGTTAAAAAAAGTATTCAAAAAACTATCAATAATTATGTAATTGAGGTAGCGGCATACTACACAGCAGGAA
>NW_010146028.1:27676-49720 GCF_000699245.1 Pterocles gutturalis
CATAAGAAACTGATCCCTTACGCTTGACAGGAGCAAGGCCGGGACTGTGTGCAAAGAGGGAACTATTGTATTTCAAATAATAAATACAAATGAAAGTAGCAGAAATGGAAAGGACTGACCACAACTGAAAATAATTTTCCTGGATTTATCTTAATTTATCCCCATCTCTGGACACTGGATAATTTGTAACTTGTTTTAAAAGGGCAACATTATTTTACATCACCACTATTATTTAACAGAACTGATTTATACATACGTTTATTAAAATTATTTCATACTACAGATGTATAATTTTACAGAATACGAAGATGCTGATTAACATCACATATGGAATCAAAGTGTTGGACTCAGTGTACAATCATCTTGAAAAAGCAATTTCCCCTTTGCACATTTAGGTTTTGTCACAGCCAAACAAGTGTGCTACAGTTTGAGTATTTCTGAAGCCCAGATTGCTGCACTCCATATTTTGTAACATTCAATCACCTCACTTGTCTAAAGAAACAGATGACACAATGCAATTCATACATACAAAAAGGCTTAATATCACTCATGTTAACTATTACAAATTAAAATGAGAATTAAAATGCAAGCTATCATCATTTTAAAACCTGCATGGATCAAGACATACTGAGAACACATTGACAGTGTACCAAGTTTGTTCCAGCAAAACCTAATGTTGAGTAAACAAGAGGCCAACAGAAAAGCCTATATGCATTTCTTTATAGGGATGAAGCTGTCCCAGTTTCTCTGAAGGGACTCAAGTGCTTCCATACCCTTCAGTTTGCACCATATTGTCATTGTCTGATAGTTTTACAACATTAGACCAATTACAGAGCTTTTTTGTTTTCTAAATCAGAGACACAGTGAATGACAGAGGACAGATTCTGGGATTGAACCTCTGAGAAATTCTGCAGAGATCTGATACTTGGCCTTACACGAGTGATTCTAGTTCCCTGTACCATTTTATTAGAAGTGAAAAAAAGCAAAGATGATATAAAATTTCTTGATTTATCAATCTTTATCCAATTATTAGGAGCAGTATCACTCAAGACTAATTTTTAAGCTTCAGGTCTACAGGTTTTGACTTACTTTTTTTGTTTGTTTTGCTTGCTTGAGCCAATGTTGTAACTATGCTGGGTAGACATTCACTTTCCTTCAAAGCCATTTAAGCTGCATTGTTAGAACCATTAAGATGGCTATTTAGCAATTACAGTACAAAACTGGTTTATACTAATAGAGCTTCACTACAGAAGATGGTGGATAGACCAAATTCCAGTTTTGATTATACCTTTCTTAGTCAGTTTCTTAAGCACATTCCACTGAATGTTAAGTTTTCTGTTAAATGATTTATCCCAGATATGTATGTTTCTAAGCTAAGTTCAGCTGAAAAAGAAAAGAATTACCATGAGTTGTCCTCACATCTCTGCCCTCTACACATACACACTTTGTCAGAATATACCATATTTTGCTATTGAAAAATGCCAAAACCTAATCAATAAATCATAAACTTCAGGCTTGGGTTACTGACAACCTTGTGAAGTACCCAGGTCTAGAACTCACCCTCCAGCTCACTGAGATCTGCTCCGTGCAGGTATTTAGTCCAGAACATCAACCGTAACACATCTTGTATTCACCATAATCCTCAAGAGACCTCACAGTATGCTTAAATATTAAGGCACAAAATAAAAAGTAAATTATGAAAAATCAAACATCACAGGCTAATGGGGGAGAGATTAAGAGAACACACTGTAGTCTTCCCTTCGTTTTGCAAAATGTAAACTGAAAGTTGTACAGATTACCACAATCTGCAGAAGGAGAGTCAAAAAACCAGAGTGCCAGGCCAAGGAGACAGATAAAATATGATAAAAGTGCAAAATGCAGCACAGCACTTCACTCAACACGTTGTCTCAAGATCTGAACCTTCTTCAAAGATTCAACGGAGCAAAAGAAAACTCGAAGAAATCAAAGTCATCATCAAAAGCAAATCTTCTGACCTGTGCAAGATGTTAGAAGACATCTGAAGAACGTGGTTCATTCAGTACAGGTTATGATGAAGCAAACACATAAAACAAAACAAACAAAAAAAACAGAAAAAAAATTATTTATGATCTGACTCAAGTGGCACATTCAATCCGCAGTGACTGAACTGCTTCAGAGCTGAGTCCATTACAGCAGAAGACTCCAACTTATTAACCGCACTTCAAAGATCTACTTGCACAAAAAAAAATAAATATTAAAATATCTCTTTGCTTTCAATTAAATCAAGTAAGGAGTATCAAGAGTCAGTGTTTCTGAAATCTTTTCCCCCTTGAGCTCTATTTGGAAGGAAATCTAAAAGCTGAAGCTTGCACTAAATTAAACTAAGAACATGTCAAATTACCTTGCAATTCAGATAGCTCATTTCACTCAGTATTTACATGTCTAGACTGAAAACTGGAGTTGCAAGGGGCAAGGACAAGAGGAAGGAACAAGTGCTGCTGCCTCTCACCCCTCCAAATTTGACCCAAAGAGGTGGGGGGCTGGGGTGTGGAACAAAGGAAAAAAAACTATCAGGAGAATTAGGAGTAAGAGATTTTATCTTCCTCCAGTTGCTCTTACTTCCCTGTCCCCCAAGCAATTTTTTGAGCCAGTCCTTATGTTCTTAGCTTGGGCACAACAAACAACACAAGTGACTACACACTACACTTTCAGGCATATTCAGGAGATCATAACTTATATGCCTGCTACAAGGAGCTGCACTCACTGAGCTGTACTGCCTTTGGTGTAAATATGGCAAAAAAGTACATTTGACTGTTCAGTATTCCCTTTCAGAATTGGGACTGAGCTTGTGTCATTGTTTAACCCCGGTGGGCAGCACAGCCCCACACAGCTGCTTGTCTCCCCTCCCCTCTCCCCCCCAAGGGATGAGGGAAAGAATTGGAAGAGTAAAAGTAAAAAAACTCATGTGTTGAGTTAAAGATAGTTTAATAGGTAAAGAAAAGCTGGGCATGCAAGCAAAACAAGTTCACTCACCACTTCCCATGGGCAGGCAGGTGTTCAGCTACCTCCAGGAAAGCAGGGCTCCATCACATGTAACGGTGACTTAGGAAGACAAACACTAACTCAGAGTGTCTCGCTTCCTCCTTCTTCCCCTCCTCGGCTTTTATTGCCAAGCATGCCACCATATGGTCTGGGATATCCCTTTGGTCAGTTGGGGTCCTCTCCCAGCTTCTTTCCCATCCCCAGCCTACTCCTTGGCAGGACAGGGTGAGGAGCAGAAAAGGCCTTGACTGTGTGTGAGTGCTGCTCAGCAGTAGCTAGAACATCCCTGTGTTAACAACATTGTTTTAATCACAAATTCAAAACATAGCCCCATACTAGCTACTGTGAAGAAAGCGTAACTCTATCCCAGCCAAAACCACTACAACTTCAAATCATATTTCCCAGCTTTTGTCTCCAGCTTAGAAGACAGTGGTATGTCTACAACTAGTCCCTATAGAGGGCCATATCTTTTCACTACTACTGTTTGTAGTTTAGTCTTTTTTTTTCTTTCACATAATGAAATAGAAAGAGTGCTTAGATGTAAATATTGCAGTATCCTGCTTTTGATGACTAAGTTTGGGTTAACAGACTGGCAGTGGAAAATCTTAGAAGAAAAGCTAATGTCCTTGGCATTTGAGAGACTTGATAGCTCTAAGCCTGGAAGTACTATGGTTAGTATCATCTATATTACTGAAATTGGGTCCAGCTCTGCTATAGCTTGCCATAGTGTCCACAGGTATATGACTCTAGCAGTCATACAGTCTTCTGCAGCACTTACCTTTGTAATGCAGCACACAAGAAGAGCAGCAGATAATACGGAGGATTATGCAAACAAATTTTGCTCATATGAAGCTAACAAACAAGTTCCAAGGACTGTTAAATCGCCAGAGCATATTTGCTGAAGAAAATTCTTCTTCAGCTTGTTCAAGCTTCTATTCCATCCGCAAAATAGCATAACTTTTCTTATTTCTTGTTTTCTTTTCTTTTCTCTCAGAACCACAGTATTTCCAAAAGTGATAGCTGCACAGGGGGCGTGGGAGGAGGGATGTAAAAAACCAAACCTTCTTTTTGCAGAAAATATGAAACTTTAAGGAGTTTCTTTAAATAGTTTCTTGCTTCTCTCCAAATGCAAACTGCATTTACTCTAAAAATAAGAATTATATAATAATATTTATCACACAGAAAATAATTCCTAGCATATCATTGAAATACACATCAGAAATCTAAGAACATATAAATAGACATAATTTCATTACAGCTAGAGTATATGTTAGAAATATATGGGGGGTTTATTTTAGACACCTGAAGTGTCTGCAATCCCTTTCCTACCCATCTTCTCATTAAGGCCATCTCCAGCTCTTCTCCACTAGAGGCACCTATCTCTTTTTCTATTAACTACACAAGCAACAGCAGCTCTGACCATTAATCCTTTGAATCACAACGAGGAGAAGCCAGAGTCCCTGGTGTAGTCAAGGGAAAACATATATCTACCTACCCAAACAAGAAAAAGGGAAAAATTACATGTCTAAAGGATTGCCAACTGGGTAATTTGAGTACTAGTGCATGAACTAGCCATGTGTTATGCTTATTAATAACTGTCTACTAAAATAAGTTGAAAATTCAAAGCACTGATTCCGTTTTCATTGCTTTACTCATACTTGAAAATGAAAGTATTACGCACATTCAAAACAAGAACTAATCCATACTTATTTACTTAATTTCAGATTGTAGACTCATTTTCCTTTTCACTTCCCCTCTAACAAAGTTCCCTTACCCCCAAGTCCTGACTCACTTTCTTGGAATAGATGAGTTCATCAACTCTGTTGATCTAAGAGATTAAACATATCCACTACCTATCTTCATATAAAGAGTATGTACACATTTGATCATATTTTGAGAAACAGTTGCCTCAATCTGCTTGAAGAATTGCATTTCAAATTATCAACACTTAAAGCTCCTCCCTGTAGTACATGGCTTTAGGTACTGAATGATAACAGAAACTGACCCACAGATAACAAGATGTTTCACTAGCCCACTACAGGGGCAAGACTAACAGGATTCATTATATATTACATTTCTGTTATCCTGCTGTATAGCACCTATTATGTTACATCATAATTGAATTTATTCAAGACAATGTTAATTCCATCATCAACACACGTAAAAGCACTCTGATAATTATGGCCCTATCAACACTTAGCCCATATTCCCAAGTTGCATTATACCAACTGACAGTAAGAAGACTTAAGTAGAGAGCAGAGTTGGCTGTTTAAATAGAAGTTTGATTAATGTGTACTTGGGAAACAATGAAATAATTCTTCTGACTACACCACCCATTAAGTTAGCAGATACTAACAAAAAAAATGGTGTGATATGGGTTTTTTTTAAATAATCACACATTACTCTCTAGGGGTAGGGAAGAAGTATGTGCTGTTTAAAACAATACAGATTTTTGGTTGGTGCAAAAGACACTAGAGATTGAAGTATTTTAAATTAGTTAACAGAACATGTTAATACATGAACTATTGTTCTACTATTATTAATTTCTACCACTTCAATGGAAAAAATATATTGTTAATATGGACACCTGCAAAAAATCATAAACTGTAACTACAGAATGCTTCACACAGAATATCTAAATGCACATTCTACCAACTGAATCCCAAGACACAGTGAATTCAGAGTGGCAGCTATATGCACACTTATGCAACCACTCAGGTATGAAAAATAAAACATGTTTTGAAAAAGTACGGTGATGTGTAAGGATGTGTCTGCATTGCCACCTGTTTGCATTGGCATGCAATGTAGAAATAGCTCACTAATTAAAGTGTCTCTAAGCCAATATTACCCCTTTTTCAGGCATATGCATATGTGTGTATATATATTTATATATACATGTACAAAAAATACTCATTCAACTGTCTACATGAGAAACTGAATACACTGTAAGATTAGAGATGGGAAAATGCTAAAGAATATGCGCAAAATATGAGATTCTCATTCTGAAAAGTTACAGTACTGTTTTCTGAGGGAGAAAGGTAATACATAGTACATTCATACTAAAGCTAGGGAATAGCAGAAGAATCAATCATTTTATCAAGGTATTTGAAGATTTCTCTACTACAAAAAGTACAGTATTGCATACACACGCTAATGCTACTTTCCAACAGATGCATAACTCTGAGAAAAAAAAAAGCTAAGACTGAGTCCTACATAGAACAGATAATAAATGATAATGGTATTTTCCCAAAAAATGACTGAACAGCACTCACTGCTGTGCAACCTAAATAAAGGAAGGCAGAGGATGGGGAGAGAAAAATCAGCAAATCAAAGTAATACGCTACTGTTAAAATTTAATTTTAGTTGGGTAAATATTGCTTTTATCAGTCATTTTTGTGCAATCAAGATATTTTAAAATCATCCAGGCAATAGCTGCTTATCTTCACGAATCTCTGAAGGTATGGCCAAAGAAATGAAAGTAATTCTAAGCTACAGTCAGTGTAAAAGTATGTCTTTTATCCCAATAAGCATTCTGCAAGAAACGTACAAACTCATTCTAGTTATTAATAAAATTCCATTATGACAGACATTGCGTGGAACCTCAAAACCCTACCACAGCTGAAGTTCTACCAGTGATCAAGCTGACCAAAAGGTGGATTGATAAAACACATTTCATCATAGAATCCTTAAGGAACCAATGTTTAGCTGCTATATCCATTAATTAGTTATTGATTGAGGAGATTTAACTGACTTACGTTTAATCAATAAAATTATATTCTAAACTGTTACTCAGAAGGAAATGGGAATTGGAGGAAGGTGGTGGGGGGGGAAGGTGGTTGGGCCTCATTGTTTACTACCTTGGTAACTTCATGTAGCTTAAATTTCCTATACTTTTCTGAAACCACAGGTTCAGCAAGCCACATACAGAATAAGTAGCCATTTCAAGATTTAAAGCAAAAGAAACCTTAAAGTGAGGAAGAAGTTTTTCACTGTGAGGGTTGAGAGACACTGGAACAGGTTGCCCAGGGAAGCTGTGGTTGCTCCGTCCCTGGAGGTGTTCAAGGCCAGGCTGGACGAGGCTTTGAGCAACCTGGTCTAGTGGAGGGTGTCCCTGCCCATGGCAGCGGGGTTGGAACTTGATGATCTTTAAGGTCCTTTCCAACCCAAACCATTCTGTGATTCTATGATCAACTTGGTCAATGACATTTCCTCCTTATTTGAAAAGGAGTTCTAGTACCAGCTACTCAACTGTTTGTTCTTACAGAAGAAATACATTCATCTCCACCAAAAGGAATTAAAATTAACTGAAAATAAGCAACTTTGAGGTGATGGTGAAAAAAAGAAATGCAATACCTTTTTGAGTTCTAGTTTTATGTGACTTTAGAAACTGGTAAACATTACGCTCTTTTTCTGTCCACCAAGATCAGTTTAATATCTCGCTAACATTTGTTTACTGAAACATTTTCTACAGCTGACATTTTCTCAAACACCAAGAACCTTGGTGGTGACAGTTTCTCATGATTGTAACAGGATGACACAGCTGTTGCCATTTACATGTATAAGTATAATCTACTGTTATGTTAAGAGAGCATGTGCCTGATCTGGAGATCTGAGCACGCAGAAAGAAAATAGGTCTTTTTAAAAAAAAAAAAAAACAGTAATTCTTTTTCAGAGGAACTTTCAGTTTCAAGCATTTGTTGCACTTCAACTTCAAAAATATAATGCAGAGTTTAAGGCACAGTAGAAAAATACTGCTTGTATGGTTTACTCAGAAATACAAACACAGTTAACAGATGATTTAAGCAAAACAAGAAGAAATGTAACTAAAATACATTCCTCAGTTCATGAACTTCAGTTTACAAAAGCACATTAAAAACTTGAAAACCAAACAGTTCATAAGCTAAAAAGTTGTACTCCTTTGAAGGTTTTCTTTCCTAAGATCTTTCTGCAGTCCCAGCGATTAGCAGGCAGTTCTAAAACTGTCTGAAGTAGATCATAAGATATACCATATGCTTGTACCTTTTCTAAAAATTGTAGGTCATTTGCAATGAGAAATGCTTCAGGGCTAAGCACTGTGTGTACACACAGCAGAAGATACCTTTCACTCTAAGAAGGTTGTACCTTTAGCACAAATACAAAGAAACTAAGTATTCACCTAAAGGTGAGGGCTGCAATGTAAAGTTTGAGAGTCTTAAACTAGGCTTCAGAGGAAGGTTCTGAAATTGATCTTGGGACCATGTGATTCCTTCCAATACCTCCCTTTTCTTACTGGCCAGATTGGTTTTGGAAAATAGAATAGCTCTCATCCTGCTCCACCTCAAATTTTATTTAACTTTCTGCTCAGATTTAAGGGAAAACTTCTGTAATCCCTCTGAGCAGCTACTGCAAAACCGAATTTGAGCTGGGCAGCAAAGGAAGCAAATTAAAACAAAGAGCAAATATTTCAGTTAACTTGAGAAATAATACATGTTTACAGCAAAAAAAACAAGGCCAACAGCATCAGAGCCTATGTTAGGAAGAGCACTGCCAGCATGTCAAGGGAGATGAACCGTCCCATCTGCTCCACACAGGTGACACTGCATCTGGACTACTGAGTCCAGCTCTGAGGCTCCCAGTACAAGAAAGATATGGGCTTACTTAAGCCTGTCCAGTGCAGGGCCACAAAGATGAAGGAACTGAAGCATTTGTCACATGAAGAAAGGCTGAGAGCTGGGACAGTTCATCCTAGAGAAGAGACAACCTAGGGAGAATGTGGTGAGGGAAAGGAATGAAGAGGGAGATTAGACTAGTGCCCAATGGCAAGGAGGCAATGGGCACAAATTCAAACACAAAGTTTCATCCAAACACAAGAAAACACTTTTTTCACTGTGAAATTAGACAAATACTGGAACAGGTTGCCCGGAGATGTTGTGGAATCTTGATCCAGGAGATCTTCATGGTGGAGCAACCTGCTCCAGCTGATTCTGCTTGAGTAGGAAGCTTAGATGGTCTCAAGAGATCCTTTCCAACCTTAATCATTCTGTGCATCTGTGACATTAGCATACTAAGGTTATCTTCCAACCCAGACTCTGGTCTGTAATCAGTTCTCAGAAGTTTCATTTTGATTCACAACAGAACTGCCAACTGTTTTGCAATTAATCATGGATATGATAATTTTTATTCTCTTTTAAAATACTTCCAGCTGTACTAATTATTTTATAGCTAGATATAGCAAATAATCTTCCAAAATCCTCACTTAAACACAAAGTTTCTCACTGATCCACAACAGCACTTCTGCTTTCTTGCACTTTCAGACCTAGATCCTGGTCCCAGTAACCCCTTTGCAGACTTAGATTAACCAAGACCTAGAAGCACATCTTGTGATAATAGCTTCAGAAGTTGTGCAATAATTTTTAATTCAAGCAGAACTACTCATTTTTTCCTCATTTTTTTTTCTCTCCATTCTCTTTCCCAGTAGGGAAAAGGCATATAACAGTAATTAATTTACACTCAAATCTGGGGAAGATTGATTATCGTCACTGAAGATATTACTCACACAGGCATGTTTTTATAGACTTAAAGCATACAGACAGAAATGGTTACTTCCCCTCCAAAATCTGCAGAGACCCTGCTCTTGAGGCCAGAAAGCTTAGATCCTTTCCCTTTTTTAGGGAAAGTTTTAGGGCCATCTCTTAGTCTTCAGCAAGGAAAATGAACCCAGGCACGTACACACAGAATCCTTTATATCCCCACCCAACTCCTACCTTCAGCTGCAGAAGACTGCTCTATCTTGTCCTTTAATAGTTACACTTTTTTCCTCTTCATTTTCCTCTTTATTAGTCTCGTCACTCATGTCAGAATTCCTGCAGTTTCTCCAAGCTCATTTCTCTTTGCTTCTGAATAACTTTCCTATCTGTTCTTCTGGGATGATTGAGGAGATACAGCAGTGATAGGCAAGGTAACAGGAAAAAAAAAAGAACAAAAAGAAAAAAAAAGAAAAATACATTCTCCTCTAACCACCTTGTTAAACACAGAGGGAGAAATTAATCACCTCCCTTCTTAACTCTTCCTGGACTGCAGTTACCTGGGAATTGAAGACAGTAAATTCCTAGTTACAATAGAGCAATATTTTTGCCAGAACTGAACAGAACACAATTTTGACCATGCTAAACACCAAAGTGCTATTTCTGAGTGTCAAAAGCTGGCAAAAATCATAAAATGTTTATTTAATATTTCTGAGGCAAGAGACACAAGGCAATATAAAGAGAACACCAGTGCATTTCAGAAGTAGAGCACTAGCATTAAAATCTGCTGTTAGTGACAGCATAGAGAGTACTGCATAAAATAAAAGCCATACCAGTCTTGCAAAACCAAATGCTCATGAGTCAAGAAACATCATTTGCATTTATGTTGTTTCAGTGCCTGTAATTTGGTTCTCTGACATACAAATATATAGATATACACAATCAGACATACTACCTAATCACATTATTACATTTTTTCCCGACAGGGCCTTTTTCATTCTCTACATAAGATAGACCTGCTCTACAGATCATCTGGCACTGAGGAAGTTGGTAAATTAATGATCGGTTCCAGAAAACAAAAGACTGCTGTATATTTGCTCCTGAGAATTTCAAATTTATTCCAACCATTACCACCAAAAAAAAAAAAAAAAAAAAAAGGACCAATGCGTTGCCTTCGGCACTTGTTTGATTACTCAACATACAGCACGTTAACTTAAACTTTTTGCCAATACCTGTGAATTTCAAACACACTACTCAGGAAATGAATACTCTAGAATGCTCAGAATTTAACATCTAGTACATGAATAGGTGTACACAGCATAGAGGCTCTAGCACATGAAGTTCATCTGATCATTAGTACCAGACACCTTTTATGTCAAAGTATATATTGTCAGGCTGAATAAATCCAGCAAACTCCTCCTGTTCTTACCCTCATTGTCACTGTGAAATACGTGTCATCTCTGTCACTGTCAGAAGTAACATGTGGCTTTGTAGCAGCAGATTTAGATCACAGAGGATGTCATTGAACTGGGATGAAGTGCCTCAGCGTTCACCTCACAGTGTTGGCTATTCTACGTGTGCAGCATTAGCTGCTCTGATCTCGTGTACCAAACAAACACTGAAGCGACGGCTGGTTAGGTGTCGACTCTAATTACAACAAACTAGGCTAAAAGCTGCAGTTTTGACATCACAAAAAAAGGGGGATACTCTTTTGTGCTCAGAGCAACTTCCAGGACTCCAAGCTCAGCACCTCAAAGCCATGCAAAAGCAAGTGTTTAGTAACTTGCATGTTACCTTTACTCCTTAGAGAAGGGAGGAAAAAAAAATAAATCCTTTCCAGGGAAAAAAACAACGACTGGCTGAGCAGAAAGACAGTGAAACACAAGAGCAATTTCAAGCCCAATGAATCTTGAAGAATATTCATAGAAAGAAACTGTCTTAAGTTTTTTTAATTCGTTAAGCAACTCATTTGGAAAACATTTATACATATAGAAAGCATGGCAATTTTATCGAACAGCACTGTTATGGGTTTTCTTTCCCTTTGATGCAGAAAACAGTTTATCTGGTGGCATTATAATACTAGAGATGTCAGAAAAAAGCACAAAGAACAAAGCTTAAAGACAGAAAATCTATAAGTGAGCAGTCTATCACTCCTACCATTCAAAGTAAATGTTGCTCATACTAATTTGAAGAGGCAGATACGAAGTACCTCTGCCTTTCTTGCACTAAAGACCCAAAATTCACACATTCATGGCACTTAAAGTAGAAAGAATATCTTAATGCACAGCTAGCAAATAGAAATGTTCTTCTTATAAAAAAGAAGTCCTGAACTGTCTTGCTCTATGCAATTCGGTATTTAGAATTACATTTTTAGCAGTATTCACTGAATCTACTGCATATTCAGAGCAGATGTTACATATACACACACACTTTCTCATGCCACACCTATAGTTTATATAGAGCTTTTGTTCCCTGAAAATTTCAGAAAAAGGTGAAAGGTGATATTTATCGTGCTAAAATATAAGCACACTGTCTCAAAGATATTTCCTTCTTTTCCTGTGTGCATCTGTTCCAGCATCCTATGAACACAAGCAACTGAATTATCTGTATCTTCTGGAATACAGGCCAGGGAGTGTTTACATACTGTGCTGTCTACCCCATAGTGGCAATTGCTCACAGCCATTCTTCCAAGAAGAAATGTAATAGCAGGATCAAGATTATTTAAAAAAAAAAAAAAAAAGAGAAAGAAAAAGAGAAAGTGAGATATCGTGATCTTCGAGACAGCTATTTTACAGCTATTTGTCTTCAGTAAGAAACTCCTCTGAGTTCAGATCACAGAAATGAGAAAAGGGTTTGGTGAAAACTGAACATAAATTTTCTGTCAGATTGAAAGAGGAGGACAGAGAAGTACAAGATCAAATCTTTGTCTTACTGCATTACTGTCCCAGCTATTTTATCTCAGATACAGAAAAAAAAACACAGCAAATTACACAAATTTAAAATAATGTGCTAAAGATGCTTTTCCCCATTAGGAAGTGAAATCCTGCATTAAATATATTATATTCTTGGTGTTGCCTGAGTTTCATGATTAGACTGCTATAAGCTTGTAAGTAGTCATGTATTTAACAAACTTGAAAACAGCTTTAACAGACCTTCAAAAAATAGGGAGACTAATTTTATTCATAGCAAATATTAGAAGCACCAAGCACACAACTAAAGTCTTCAGCCTTTCCCAAAGACTAACAAAACTGCAAGAAAGGAGTGCTGCAATCCCCAGTCTCTAATAACAGAGGAACTGATCATCTGATGCATAACTTCCCCTCAACAGGGCAATCATTTCAGTGATCATGATAATCCTTACCCAGATCTCACATTTATGAGTTGAAAAATGGTCTGTAATCTAGCACCTCTTGAAGCTAGAAGGGTTGTATCAGACATCAGTAACAGAAGAGGCATTTCATGCAACAGCTTTTCAACTTTCTGGGGCACCAAAGATGTCCATCTACAGCATTTCAAATTATTCTGCTGTGAGAAAGCTACTTATGGCTTTGCTATGCTTCTTCCTACAATAAAGACCTGACTTTAGTCAGCCTAGGATTGTGTAAAGTCTCTTGCATAGTTCAAGCTGCATATTGCGGAAATCACAGGATTTTAACATTCTGCATACCAGAATCCAAGCACTGAATCCTCTGGCTTAGCAATGAAACATTTGCCAGCCATAAATTGAAGTCACCTGCAAGAAAAATAATGAGGAAAAAACAAACAAACAGATTAATGAACAGGAAATACTGTCAGCCAGAAATTGTGGCATTGGAACTACAGAACTGTGAGGAGGAGACAATTTTATTTAATCAGAAGAGCTCTTTGACGTGACACAGGATAGGGAGTACTTGTACACTGACAGAAATTGTTTTCCTTCATTTGATGTGAGGATGAAAAAAATGAAGTCATGGAGGAGCCAACACTAGATCAGATAATTTACAGATATGATAAGGTTATTGACAGCATCCAGGCCTTTCATATTTCATAATGTTCTTACTGTTACTATTACATTAACTAGACGTTAATGTACAGAATATACAGTGAAACACTATCAACGCAGGTGAAGAGAAGAAAAGACTATCTTAAATAATTACTTTCTCAAACACACCAGAAATACTTAAGTCTAAGCCTGCAAAAAGAGCAAATGATTGTAATAACAACAATTTGAGACTGGCAGCTCAGAATTAAAAAAAAAAAAAAAAAAACAACAAACCACCAACCAGAAATTATCTTCCGTTATATTTTTTTTTAGAATGGAAGTAGAATTAACATAATTTTAACTCCCTTTTCAACCTACCTTTCTCATAGCAATCAACCCTTTGATTACCCAGGTCCCATTGAGTCTGGTGAGAGTACTGAACACTGTCAACTCGATTTAAAGCCTGGAAGAGTCAAAAATATCTCTGTCTTCAGATCAGGTCCTTATTTTTGTTACATGTGATTGACGCTTGCTTTCAATTCAGGAGCTCAATCACCTTTTCCCATCTATTTGTCTACTCAAGTTTTGTAAACAGCAAATTAGTTGGGTTTTTTTTTTTTACTTAGTTGCATAATTGTTAAAAGTCTCTAAATAGTAACAGTAGTTTAGGCTTTAGTTTCACTTAAAACAGAGGATTGTGCACTCTGCATTACAGTCTTCTACAGTAGCTTCCCCACTCCCATAGCTAACTTTTAGAGAACCGCAGAATTTACAGTTCTTTAAGGTGTGAGACCATCATGTGGGCAGAACCATCCAGGTGACTTCAAAGGAACTAATACATCACTTCCCAAACAGAATTAATTTGGCTACTGAACAAGAAATGTTACATCAGCTAACAGGTCAATTCTGAAATACTTCCATGAAATAATGAATATCAGTGATCATTAACTGCATATGCACACACATATTTAACCAGACAAAATGAAAGCTTTGAAGCTCACCTACTAATACCCCATAGAGCTTATACATTTGACATCTATCGCTATCAAGTAATGCCTTAAAACTTGCACTGCATGGAGCTACCCTTTTGCCTTGTGCCTCCTTTCTCTCTCCTTCTCTCGCACACCAAGGAAGATGAGGTAGGGGCAGCAGCAGGTCCTCCCCATTTATTTGCTGAACTCTGAAACAAATTCTCCTCCTTGTGCAGTGTCTACAAGCATTTCTAAAAGTATGCCTACAAGTATTCCTACAAGTATCAAGGGTTTCTTCGTGAAGTTATGCAGAGAACAGTTATGGCTTTTCCCTTTATGCCGAATGTGGTCACAGTGGTGTAGCCCAGTAAAAGTATGAGATTCTTGGCAAAAAAACCTTGGTTTTCTCTTGTAAAATAAAACAAGAGAATTACAAAATATTATATAAGGGGAAGAAAAAAAAAAAAGCAAAACCAACACTTGACCAAAATGTAAAAAAGAAACAACCAAAAAAAGGGACTGGGGGTGGTGGGGGCAGGCGGAGGGGAGGGGGAAGAATTACAGAAATTCAAATGAACTTATTTCCAGGACCAAAAACCATTCTGTACAATCTACTACTGATATATTTTTAACCTTGACACTTTCATTAGACTGTGACATATATTAACTAACGATGAACAGCAGAACATGACATGATTAAATACTAGCAGTGCAGTACTAAACTCATTAGGTTATTTTACTAATACCACCCTCTGCATGAACAAACTTGACTGGAATTTACATATTTTTATGCACTTCGTAATTCATCAGGCCCGATCTTTAAGCCACATCTTCTGTATCAATGGAGCAACACCACTTAACGTTACTTAAGGGTATCAATGTAAGGCAATGTAGATCTGCACTGTAAAAAACAAGATACATTCACCAAAAAGCCATATGCAAACATAAATCTGAATTCTCTAGTACAAAGATTAGGCCTTCCCATATTGAAGGCATATTGCTTTCTGTTGTACTAGAAGATACTAAATTCTGAAAGCAACAGAAAAGTGAAATATGACACTGCCTGCTATAGCATCAAATCAAGTATAACACAGCTCAGTCCCTCCTCCCTTCTGTTATCCACAGCCAAAAGGAAAAGCAGGGAGATAAAGCAGCAGCTCTTCCCCATTTACTTGTTCAACTCTAGTACAAACTTCCTTCCATGTGCAGCATTTATAGGTACCATCAACCGTTTCTTAATTAAGTCATATGGAGAAGAATTGCATTTCTTTCCCTTATGTCAAACAGGGCTACCATAGAACAACCTGGTAGATCTCCTTTACAGCCCAAAGAAAGCTGAAGAACTGAAAACTACAAAATATGACGACTTATGACACATATAGGAATATCTATTGTCTCTTTGTTAGTAAGTTACTCTTCTACTTCATTTTACTTTTATGCCTACAATGCTGCTTCTGGCCCTTGTGTGAATATTGTTGCAAAAGAGCTATCTTTAAAAAAGTTTGAAGAACAATTTCTAGATTTTCTGTATTTTGCTACTTCAAAAGCACCACTCTGATGGCTTCTCCAGGGAGTTCACACATCTCCTTTATTGTTCTAAAATCCACATCATCCTGTCACACACTACATCTGTTACTTCATAGTTAAACTTGATATTTGAGATGGGTAAAGTCATGCTACTAGGTATCTTGGTCATAATGAGAAAAACTAAGTTTTGGGGGGGTTTTTAAGAGTTGTGGTAGAAGAGGAGGGAAAAATGGCTTTGGAGATATTTTATTGAACAAGATTTTTTTTTTAATCTATAATTTCTTTACTTCAGAAATTAAACTACAGAAGATAATAATTTTACAATAACTGCATGTTTTGACTCTAACTATACTCTTTCTTCTTCCTCCACATGGTGTCTTTTTAAAAGATGTGAGTAAAATTTCATTCATTCTTTACCATAATATGCTTACTTTATGTATGCCAGCTTCCTGACGAGCTGGCACATTAGTCAAATGCAATCAAGTTAATAACCTAATTCAGGTTTAAAATATTATCAAGATGTTCTACAAATTGGCTCAGTATTTAACTATTCAACATACATTTATAAAGTACTTTTCATGTTGAGAATTGCAAGGCATTGTGCAAAGAGAGGGAAAAAAAATCCAGCAACAGAAGAAGAGACTTCACAGTTCTGCCAAACTGTCTGAAACACCTGAGACACTGGTTGTGTATTCATCTATTTTTTCAACACAGCCACAGAACTGCTGATCCAATACCCTGGGCAGGGAATTTCAAGCCCTAGAGAACAGATGACAAGGGCTTCAGCACCTGACATCCTCAATTTGCATTTGGAAATGATTAATAAATCACAATCTATTAAATACATAGCACAGGATGACATGCGGAGGAAATGAAAGTTTAGCTCAGCAGGACTAAGGTCATGAAAGATCTTAAAGATTAAAAGTAAAATGCAAAGTGAAAACTCTAGCAGAAGGCAATATATCTATGGAGTGACTGTAACATACTCCTCAACTGCGAATTAACTAGGAGCACTAATGTGTTTAGTCCTCAAACTACTAAAAGAACTGCTGACTGTTAAGAGAAATCATTTATCTTTTTGTGTATACTGATTAAATCCCACTAACCTAGGTAACAGACAGTTAGCCAGCTGTCTATGAAATCAATTCCTGTTCGTCTTCAGACTCACAGGGGAAAGTGCATGAAGTGCAGAAAAGCTCTACTGTTGAGATCATCATCTGCCACTCTCGTTAACAACTGAAAGCATGAAAACACCTCTTTCACCATCAGAAATGGTACATCAGGTTTAGTTTTAGGCACACTAAAAAAAACCCATATTACATAATCTGACTAGATTAGTTGATTTAGACTGGAAATTGACTTCCTTGTAAAGCCAGATAAATTATACAAACAAGTCATTCTGATTCAGCTGCCTCTGACACTTCATTTCAAACAACATTGTAGGGAGTGAAGATGAATGTCACCTGTGTATGATACTGGATGACGCTGAAAGGCAGTCAAGTTTTCACTGTGACACCACAGTCAAGTAAATGTTAGTATTATCTTCTGCAGCATTTTCACCAATATGTTCTCTTTATGTCAGAGTTATAATTTTCCACTTCACTTCTAACTGCAGGAGTTGATAGGTACCAGACTGAAAAATCAGTTATGGTTCTATATTAAATTACATACCACATAGTAAGAGATGGTGATATTTGGTCAGGATACTGATGTTGCTCCACCTCTTGTTTTATCATAGCACCACAAACACCTAGTTTAGAAATAAGACATTTAGGGTAAGCAAGCAACTTCAAAACTCCTGAAGACTGAATTTTGTGTTTGTTGGGTAACTTATTAATAGAAAACCAAATGTTGCAGCATGCCGAGACAAATAACGTATCTGCTGTCTCTCTTCATGCCGTTGGTATGAAGGGTAGTAGTTATCCATTGCAATAATTGCAAACTCAAATCTCTCAAATATTTTTGTTTCCCCAGTGTTCTTCCAGGAGACTTTTATAATCTTTAATGAAGCTACATAAAATGGTTTTATCTTATGAAATCAAAAAATGTTGCTCCTGCATATTTTGTTCTCCTGAACATCTATTTTTTACTATGTTCCTTGTCTCATAAGATTATTTCATCCATTGTCATTCACAGGCAAGACTAGCACGAATATTTACAATTTCATATTTAACTGTGTACATTTGTAAAGATATATGTCTGTCATAAAACAGCAGTAAGTTATCCAGGAATTGAGTCAATACACAATTAATCCAATCAAAGACTGACATTTATTCTGACCAAGTTTGGACCAGGCCCTAGCAGAGATTTTACAACTTTTAAAATTCCTGGCTTCATTCTAATGCTGCTCAGACAAAACATTTGGTATTAACATTGCCTGTGGGGGAACTGCTCTTTGCAACAGCTTCCAAATTATGAAGCACTTTGAAGCGTCAATAAAAATTATGGTTTTATAACAAAATAATTAGTCCTTATAACATGCAGAGCCTTGGAAAAACAGGAAACTGAAAATTAAAAGTATTTTAAAGCTTTTTCTGCAGAACTAAAACTAAAATTGAACTTAACAGAACTAACAATCCTTCTACCTGGGCAGGGAAAATGGCTACCACAGATGTCACAGGACTTTTGACAGTAATTCTTTGACTAATTTCCTTTCTTTTTACTTTGTTTTGTTTCCAGCAAATACTAGATATATGAAAAGCCAGCAGCTGTAAGAAAGTAACAGCTGAGTAGACATGAGGTGTTCACAAACCTAGGTACAATAAATTACCTTGGACTTTCACTGAGACAAGAGTTCGGATCATTCAGTCTAAAACAGTACTTTAACTTTTCTTCCCAAAATAAGCATTTTCTTCCCTTTTTACAACTAGGTGTCACCTAGTTTGAAAAATTCTATGATACCTTAATTATATCATATATAACTTGCACCGGTAGTGTTCTGACATGTGCTCGGCTAGTCAAAAATGGAGAATACCTCTGGTTAGTAAAAATCAAAGAGCATATTGATCTGTTTTGTTTCACTTTCATATTAGTAATCATAGTGCTAAAAGGAAAAGCATAATAAAAAATAAGTTCATACTTTTAGAGGACTTTTTTTTGGGGGGGAGGGGTTGCAAGTACCAAAAGATAGTTACAAAAATATTAAGCTTTTCCTTGAGAGTACGTTAAGACACTCACATTAATGTTATCTGTGCAGGGTTTATTTATTTTCAAGACCCTTAATTAAATCTAGGCTGTAGGAGGTCAACACTGAGTTGAAACTTTGGGGAAATACTATGCATTTCTGTAAGAACACAGATACATTTGATAACATTTAAAGTCATCATAGCTTATAAAGCTGTGAAAGGCTAAATTTATCACAGAAACAATAATAAACATAGAATTCAATTTAACACCCCAAGATTCCTACATGTGCCTAAATATTAGAAATTATCCTCAAAAAGACTAATTTGGAGGAATTCATTCCTTAAAGAAAAATTGGCATTCTTTTACACCTCCTTTTAATTATGTATTGCAGCTGAATGCCCCTTGAAGACATTGGCTGAGCATTGCTGAAGGCCTCAAACTAAAGTTTAAGTCAAACAGGGCCTTTCCACTAACCTTGTTCTTAGGAGTTAGTATAATCTCTAACAGTCAGGTACCAGCTTAACAGTCCCCTCAGTCCACTATTAACTGCAATATTCCAGTTCAGCAGAGTAATTAAGAAAACAGCTGGTTTTTATACACAGAATGACTGAGCTGCTGATGTTAACTTAGAAAGCTCTATATAATAACTTGCTTTAAATATTCAGTCACTTTCCAAGAAGGTGAGTGTTATCTGACTCTTCAATTTGAATAAGAAACGAAGTGTGCAGTTTTATATGTCCCATAATCATATCACATAGCTAAAGACATTATAAGCATCAAGTAATGTGACTTTTGCTAGGTGTACTGTAAAAACCTTTATTTTGTAAATAACAGTACTGCATGCCTAGTAAGCAACTACAAAACTAGTCTAAATTATCAGCTTGCAGGTTGCTGTTGTTGTGGTTGCAATAACACGTTTTCCTTTTTCATACCTTGTTCTTGTATGAGTAACGTGTAACTCCAGCATACAAATCCATGTGACTGCTTCTTTGTCATTGCAGTACTTGTTCTCTTTTTTGGAGCCAGGACTCTAGCTATGTGTAAATAGCAAGCAAGCACATACACGCATAGAAATTCATAAGGATTCACATTAAAGAATGTAATACAACATTGTTTTTCATTCCTTTTCACTTTTCATTGGTGTTCACCTAAGCCATGAAATAATATTCAAGTCATAGCTATAAAGCATTCTTACTTCTGCACTGTAAAGATACACTTTTACTAGCAGGTTTTACTCAAACTGTTTTTTCCCCCCATATTCTGCAGCATCTGACAAAAAGCAAATCCTCTTTTTTTTGGCATATAGCATCTTCCCCTCCATCTACCTACATGCCCCAACACAATCCTTATTCCAATGAACTCTGCGTGAAGTGTAGCAAAAAAAACCAAACTTTGTCCTCTGTTTTAAACACTGGTTAATCTTGTGATCCATCACTAGCCACTTTGCTTACTGCCTCTATTCTTAACAGCTGATCTCCCAACAACTTACAGTATGGCCAAAGACTTGAGCACAAAAGAGGAAAATCCACCTTTCCCTTCGACAGAATGCACATCGGTTCTGGTGCCAAGAACCTGACTTGGACACACACATGTGAATCTTTGCTCCATTCTACCTTTTCAGGTCATTTCGTTCATTGAGTAGCTTGTGTCATAGCTCAAGCTGTGTAATACCAAAACCTGTTTTTGAAAATTAGCCACCCCTGGCATGAGCAGGAACAAAACCGCAGCCCCCAAGGAGCTGAGAGCTGAAATTCATCACTGTCTAAAACTCACTGACCCTAAAGTTACATTATAGTATTTTCTGCACACCCAAATACAACAGAGCTGAGCCCAAGACAAATGTGTGTCCAAGTTTAACTTGCTGACAGAGCAACTCAGGGAAACTGTTAAAAAATCTCCAGCATTCATAAATTCTGACAGCCATCACAGCCCCATCTTTGCTAGAAGACATTTTGCAAATTTCAGAAGTCTTATTCTCATTCATAGGAAAGCATCTCTTAACAGACCTCTCAGCCTCTTACTAACAAATAAAACATCCTCAAGTGAAAGCAACACAGAGCTATAGTACTGTGCAGTACAACACATGGTGAATTTTCTTCTAACAAGGTCAGAGAACCTTGATCTAAAAACAGAAGATGAACAAGTGAAACCCAACACAGGAGGTTGGTATGCCTTTAGAAATAATGTGGGATTTATTAAAACAAAACAAACAAACAAAAAAAGAAAAAATCTGTTTAATGTTTATTTTCCTGCCCTAATGAATGCTAAGTAGAATTGCAATTCTGTGCTATTAGTTTAATGTTTAATTTGCATCTATGGCTGCATTTTAATAATAAAGTAATCAGTCTTCTCTCAAGATTAAGGAAAGTCTGTAAAAATTCAAGTATGTATAAAATGCAGGTGACAGGTGAGTGAGCAAAGGCAGTAAAAATGTTGAGAGCTCCCTTTCCCATTGTTATTTAAAGGGAGGTGCAGGATTAGGTCTAAAGAAACACAAGACAGACATATTAAATTGGACAAGTCCAGTTGAGGGCCACCAGCATTGTAAGGGAGCTGAAGTACTTGACCAAGGATGAGAAGCTAAGGGAACTGGACTTGTTTAGTCTGTAAAAGAGTGCTTGAGAAGGGATCTGACAGCAGTCTTCCCACTCCATGAGCACAGTGAGGCATTGGAGCAGTTGCCCATAGCAGTTGTGTCGTTTCCATCCTTGGACTGTTTCAAGACCCAACTGAATCAAGCTGTAAAGCAGCCTGGTGTGATCACATGGCCGAGCAGGAGGCTGGACTAGAAACTTCACAATATAACATCATTCAACCTGAATTATCCTACACTGTTATTGTTCAAAAAGTTCTAGGAAGCTGAAGGACAAGTCAGTTACTCATTTGAGGCTTCAGGCCCATTCAAGGTAATGAGGTTCAACACAGCAAAGTGCAA
>NW_010146029.1:0-19980 GCF_000699245.1 Pterocles gutturalis
GAAAGGACAGTGTTGGTTCCTTATTTTCCATCTTCCTGTTTTCTAATTCTCTTTCCTTCTTCCTCTGTTCTAAATACTCTAAAGTTCCTGAAGTTTTAGACTTTAGGATTTAAAAATAAAACCACAAGTTAAAAAAAAAAAAAAAAAATCTCATCTGAAGCAGTTAACTCCTTTCTGAGAGTGATGGAGTTAAATATTTTGAATGGACAAATAAACTGTATGGTTGGCCATAAAAAAAGTAAATGAGGGGAAGGGACATAACTGAATACAGACTTTGCTGTAACAGATATATATTCCAGGAATACATATGTAAATACATTTATATAAAGAAACTTCTTTCCAATCACAACATTAATTCTCAGTCCAAGGTTTTAGAAGGGGCCTGAAGCATAGGTAACAACCTAAAATGATTCTCCAGCCTGTACAGATGATGGAAGGACCTGCTTAGCTGTCACTGTATGGGTCAAAAGTAGAGAGGGGTGGATTCTTCCCCCCCATTTTTAGCTTGTGAATTAACAGTCCCACTTTGAAAAAGCGTCAGACTGGTCTAAATGAAGCTGCTCCGAAGCTCCAGGTTTCTGCTGTCTCAGAGGCTAAATCTGTCCTGCAGCTGCATCACTTCTGCCCATCCCATTACTCTCTAACCCACACCTCATCAAATGTCTTTCATCAGAGGAATTTGCCTGTGATAGAAGTCTGAAAAACTATGAGCCTGTTTTTTAAAAAAAAAAAAAAAATTCTATTCGTCTTTAGGTGAGGGCTATTAACTGATACTAGATATGTATTCAGATATTTAAAGATGTAGTTATATATTCCACCTCGGTTAGAAATACACACCTTTCTTATGAAATTTTATACTGCCTAAGGTCCTGCTTTATACTTCCTAATTGATGATTTTTATCACTGAAAGGGTAATTTAGCATTTCTTATAGGAAATACTCATTTCAATTATCTCTCATATACTTAAAAAGTTGATTGAATAACATAAAACTTGCACCGCTCTACTAATTTTTCCTCTTTTTTTAACCCTGATGTATATTTCAATTTCTGACTTGTTTTGGTTGATATACCGGAACCTTTAAGGTTTGTGATCACCCCTGCATCTGTGATCACTTTGGCATTTAAGCTTAAAAACTTCTCATCTTGTGTTAGTATACAAGCCTAAGCCTGCAAATTCTTGCAGGGTAACTTCTTGCATCTCCTTTGATATATCCACAGAAAAGCAACTATTACCCATAATAGTTAAAGTAAAATTTGGTATATAGTTTCTACAGATGAAGAAAGCAAAGACTGCACAGCCAACAAAATCATGCTGAATTACAGGATAGTCAGGATCTGATATTCAGGGTTTACCTGAATAACAGCCAAGAAAAACCTTGCTGCTTAAAAATCAAAAATTCTGGCATTCCAAAATCCCATTAACCAAGTTCTAAAAGACCTGAAGGATAATCAGGTTTACAAAAGATAAGAGATTGTGTTTGTTGAAATGAAAACTGCGACATTTTAAATATTTTCCCCATATATTTAGATATTTCAGGAAAAAAAATACCACAGGAATTCTGGAAAACTTGAGCTGAAAACAAATTAGACATTAATTTCTCTTTTAATGTAATTCTTGCTAGAATGAATGTATTTATATCATTTGTCTGTAGCCATTTATCTTTGGTGCTCAACAGTCAAAAGCAACATTTTTTTTTATTACCAGAACCACAATGAAAGAGAAAAGAATGAAAGACAAGCTGAAGGCAACCTTATTTAAAATTTTCTTTAAAACAAGCATTAGATCCACCGCATTATTTAAATTAGATATATTGGGAAGCTTAACTTTTTAAACAACACTCAAAACAGTAGGAAAAAAGAGCATATTCCTCTAGCCTGCTACGTTCTCATTTTCTGTTTTCTCTGGATTGCTCTTAAATCCTTGCACATATGTAACTTTAACTCTACCTGGACTAATATACAAGCTTGGATGAAAAACATACGTACCGGAATTGATGAACAGAATATTTAACAGCACTAATAAACCGCAACAGGATAATAACTGTATCTCTAATATTACAAGATTCATCAGTTAGTCAGCCACTGGTTATACAATCACAGAATTTGGAGTGTGAATTCCTGCAAAAGGCACTAAAACCCAAGCTCAAGCAGCGCGATTCTTTATAGAAAGACTCCACTCAATCCATTGCAGTATTTAGTAGAAATACCTGTATCAGACAATATTTCAAATACTAATTCAAATAAATCAAAGCGTGAAAATTCACATTAGAGTATTAAAACAGGCAAATGCTACACTACTCTGCTGTGGCAGACATACTTTCTGATGGTATCCCTCGCCTCACCAAAAATATTTGCCTATCCCTTCTGCAGGCTGTTAGTAATATAGTAAGACAACTTTAAAATGTCACCCTAAAGCAGCTGATAGCTTTAATTCTAGCTATCTGGGAATTTTTAGATAAAACATTTATTTTAACAGATAAAGACACTTTGTCAAAACCTAAAAATTTATGTGGAATAGAATCTAACATATTCCCTGACACATTTTTGGGCAGATGTTTTCAAACATCCTATTGTCATAACTGCAAACTGAAGTTTCATTAAAAGTGAATTTCTAAAAAAAAAAAAAAAAAAACCAACAGTTAAGAGACAAGAAAATTTTTTATTCTTTTTTGCTTGTAAAGATTTAGAAGATTTCGAGGTATCATTCTGATTTAGGATGGAGTTTTAAAAATATCAAAACAGGTCAAAACATCACTTCTTACATAGGGCTACTACACACAGAGTGACAATCTCTCATAAACACAACCGAACATGATATATAAGTTTTCCATTCAACACGTATCAACTTTCTAAGAAATCACTGCAAATTTCAAAGGGGGGAAAAAGTATTTTTTGAGAACTCCACAGATTCGTAGTTACAACACTTATCTCTCCAACTCACACTCAATTTAAATATAAAGAATAACACGTTGTGAGGAGATTTCAGCTTCTACACCTTTTTAGGACAATATTCAGACACTTGTTTTTGAAAGCTGCGATTCTACATCTTCCATAAAATTCATCTACTTCAAAACAAGACCCTGAATTGAAAGTCCATTTTTGCCTGGCTTCCTTAAGGAAACAGCGATGAGTTCATGGCTGTAAAAAATATAGTGACCATGTAGCCACTGGCCATACTAACATTAAAAGCTCATCACATGCTCCATTCACCTTAATATTGGAGCATCATCTGCTTATTTCACCCTTGATGACACCCTCTACACTTTCACTTGCTTTTACACAGTCATTGTGTAACAGTTTTCATACCAATTGCCTAGAGTTTCCTGTAAACTTGTGAACATGGGGTCCTTAACTCTTCCAGAAGATACGTGAAGAACACAGGAGATGTTTTTTATAAAGAGTTCAGAGTTATCTGTTGCTCTTTTAAATTGGCATTCAAAGCAATGTTTCTAAACTTAGATTATCAAAAACTCAGTAAGCTATTAGGTTCTCCAGAGCCCTAATGAAAACTGAATAGGGTCAAAACATCCTGCTCGAAAGACTCTACCACATTACTGGAAAAATATATTCATTACGTATAAAAAATTCACACTGTCTTTATAGCAACGCATATTTATCTATTTCGGTCCATCTCCAGGCAGAATATTAGAGTCTATTAGTCCACAAAAGGTGAGGAACAATGAAAATCTCCAGTGGTGTCAACCAGACACAATTAGGAAAGAACATATTTCCAAAATGTGTCATACAAGTTATACATGCCAGCGTGTAGTATCGTTGTAAAATCTCCATAGGCTATTTATAGTGCGATATTAAACAGAAAAGGATATCAAACAGGTTTTTATAGCTTTAAGCACATAAATAGGTAAGACGATGACAATTGCTGTGTAACATACCCCACCCTTAATGTGGCTGCCATTTCCTAACAAAAAGATGTTGTTTATACAGCATTTATAACAAACCTCGACTGCTAGCTATCATTTCCTAATTATTTTCCTAACACCATGTGCCCTGTGTCCTTTGATAACATTTTTATGACAGTACAGCAGGGAATGCCACCCTCCCAGGCTCACAGCATATTTCAGATGCCAGCTCACACCCCCATTGATCACCAGTGGATTACTTCTCAAGCACTCTTGATACTAAATGTTTGAAAAACCAAATGCCAGCGTAACTAAATGCAGCTAAAAAGTACTTCAGGTTCTCACATTTAATGAGCTGCTAACCCTTCAACAATTCTCTTGTGGAGCAAAGAGATATTAATGACAAAGAGAGCAATAAGGGAATTCATAAGTAACATGAAATCCAGTAAAAGTAACAGTTACTTAAACATAAAACAAAACCAACATAAAACAGCCACAGCACTAGTTCATCCAGCCACACCTCGTTCCTGACAGCTGCCAGCAACAAAGACTGGGGAAGTGTGCGAGAACCACACAAGCAGAAAACGCTGTTTCCATACGACACTTCCAGGTTCCAGTCGTTACCACCTCGGGGGCTTCCGACACAAGGGATTGTGTTTCAGACCACGATCATTAGAGGAGATTCCATCTAACGCTCTCCTTGATTTTTCTTGGGTAAAGATATCTGCTACCTCTTTGAAAACTCACGGATCTTCAAAAAATGGATTAAATTAGCAATAATTCAGACATCAGACTACTATAAGAAACAGGAAATATCCTAAACAATTCCTCACAAATAATAGAAACAACAGCATTTTATAACTCAATTGAATGAAACAGCAAAAATACACGCATGGTATAACTGGATACGCACTTACATGAGACTTCATACACACACGTAGAGATGCTTAACCTCATGCTCTGAATGGCAGACTCACTAATTTTGATGGAGAAAACTGTAGGCTGTATTTCCAGGATACACTTAATTTACTATAAAATACGCAAGAAGCTAAACCTTTGATGGCTTATTTCATCATCCACTTTTAATTCCTTCATTGGTGGTGAGGAAATTACAATATAAGCAAATATCCTCAAAATTACCTAGGCTACATTGTCTGGTATTCACCATTTTAAACAAGTTTGAGATGATGGGCATACCAGGCAACAGTGTTCTAGGCTTTACTTTAAAATACACAAATAGAGCAAAAGTATTCTTTTTCTGCAGTTTGTTCAATGGCCTTTATCAAATACATTTTGACTGCATTCTCCCGTATTTTGAAGTCATTTACATTGTAAGTGTACCCGAGCAAACAACTTTGCATGCAAAAATATTCACCAAAGTATTTTAAAATATATTTCAGAGTAGTTTATCTCCATGCACATTAAAAACAGTTCACATGTGAAACTATAAATCCTGAATATTTGAAGCAATTCCTCTAGTAAGGAACCTAAAAAAACCACACTGGTTAAAATATATCTTTAGAAAACAGTCCAAACAATGAATAAATGAAAACAGGATGAGCTCGCTAACAATCTGCAAGAGAAAGAGCTAAATTCTATTAATATGTTTCTTTGTTCTATATTCTTTTGCTTCTTCTACTTCCAGTTATTTTGCATAGAATTTTATCTACCTTGAAATACATTTTATAATAATTATGTACAGAGACTATTAATTCTTCAAATTTAATATTCTATAAGACTCAAAAAATTTATAATTTCAAATAAATTTTCTCCCTGTATCTACCTATTTTTTTTTTCCCATCTGTTCCAGGACATTTGCATCAGTTTTCAATGCTACACCCAAAAATCTGAACAAGGGGAAATCTATGATGCATTATGAATTAGCACCTCAGCTGAAAAAACCCAAATTCTGCTCACACTGAACATGCTGGAAAAGCCTGGTTCCAGCAGGTTCCCAGCCTCTGCACAATCAGGGGCATCTGCTCGGGACACCGGGCAGGTCCTCGGGGCTTGAACAGCCTCCGGAAGGCAGCCAAGAGAACGCTGTGCTTGGGGCTTACCTGAAACACAGTTCTGACAGAATTTGGCTATATCTAGGTGAAAAATACGGGTAAGGTACAGTAAAAAAACAAGGAGAAAGACCGTGCAAGGTTCAAGTTGCAGCTGGCTGGCTTAACCATACGAGTTACTCCTTTTCTGCAGTCAGCTTCCACCTCGTAAATACTTAGGATGATAAAATGTTGTAATGTCTTTCTGAGTAACAGATGTTATTTGGCTCATACGATGGCTTCAAGTAGCAGATTGCGATGACTTACAAGAATCCAGAGTACAGTATGTTTTACTAATACTTGGCAACTCATGAAGTTGAAAATATCAAATATCTTAGAAATCAACTTATGCCTGATTTTTTGATAGTAAGTTGCTGTATAGGAAACTTATGTTTTTATTAGGATTTTTGCATTTCAGAAACATCTACTCAATTTCTAAAAATAGAGATCCGTGTTGCATAGAAAGCTGGTGGGTTTATATTATCCTTCCAGAGCATTTACGTGGGCAGAGCCCATTACTGGCAGATCCATCTCTCCCCTCGCAAAGAAAGGCTCAGACTCCCATATTGGAAACCTTTACATCACAAGGAAACATCATTCAGGGTGCAAATCTGGAATGTGCTGCAAAAACCCCAGGCTATCCAGGGCTGCTCCTTCCTTCCAAGTAATCCCACAGAGAAAAACTGAGAGCATCCGCATCCTGGAGGTGAAATTCCTGCCTCTGGAGATGCTCCCACCCTCAAATCCTTCTCCCACACATCTTTCCTGCATCAGGACCTTACTGTTGAATAGCAAATATTACAGGGGCCACAAAACTATTTTCATTTCAATTCCCAGGCAGAGGTGACTCTGACCCCTGTGCACCACGCAGTCCAGAGGATGGTTGTGCTAAAGAGATGCAGAGGAGAGATGCAGAGCCTCCAACGCATCGTGTGGAAAGCAGGTCACAGTTTAATTAGCATTTAAATTCCAAAGGTTCAGAATATAACAGAGTGCTGCGACATTTGCTAAGGCTGCACCGCACGGTCTTTATATTTTATGACATCGTCAAAGCAATACAAATAGGAATAGATTAAAAATTGTGTACATGGAGGGTAGGACCCTGCATTGTGCCACACAAGTACACTTTGGAAATGAAAACTGTCAGCAAGTAATCTGAAACTGAATTTAGCTCTTCATGTATTTTACTTGAAAGCAACAAGTTAAGCCTAAGTACAAGCAACTTAAACTATTTTGACAGATAATAAATAATAAAAAGATAATGCAAAAAGTGAATACATTTTGGACACCAGAGTTACACAACCAGAGTAGTTGCAAGCTAGTGGACTCATAAAAACTATTAAAATGCACGTTTGTATCAGTAGAAGTGAAGGTGCAGGCTGCATTAAGTGAATAGAAATTTGCATGTTATAATTGTTTCTACAAAAGACTGAGAATGCCACGTTAAATGACAGCTGTCTTTTTCTCGGAGCAGCAGACTTTTCACTAGCTTCACCACCTTTATTCACCCATCAGCAGATCATGTGGTTCTTCCAGAGCATTTTGAGTTACCCACAACCATATTTTTTATATTTTTTACATATAGATGAGAAATATTTTTCTAATTGCAGTTGCAAATTTAAAAATAAATGTATTCATTAGCACCACATATTGGCACACTGCCTCCTATACAAGATGTTACCAGGCTATTGCAATAGTTTTTATTATGTAGACATTCTTCTAGCAATAATCTTCTTGCCTGGGATAAAAGTACTCGTAAATAGGTAGAACTAGTATCCACATATACCATAACTGGGAAAAAGAGACTAAATATCTATCCAGATTTTGAAGATGGGTACACTGAAATCAGGAAAACTTTGCAAATTTTTCCTGCAAAGGAAGCAGTGCAGGAGGCAAAGCCTCCTTTGCCATCCTATAAGTAGCAGCAGCAAAATTCCTGCTCAGGACCTACAGAAAAAAAAAAAAAAAAAAAACTAAAACATGCAGAGAAATAGTCCTTGAGGAGCCCAAAGAGCTGCTCAGCTCACACAGAGCAGCTGAGGTACCCTCATGTGCACATCTCACAGAGCGTGAACATATGCAAGCAGGATCCCAAGGAGATCCCTTATTGCTCATACACTAAGCATAAGGAGAGAGATAACTCACTGCTGTTGGCAGCTTTATTTGTAATGCATAAGTGCATAAATGTAAGGAGACATTTGTCTCGTACTGCCCAGCTCTTCATCACACAGTACCTTGGGCAGGCTTCTTTAAGATGCTGTGATGCTACTCTAAGATAAGTGTTACTAGCATATTTTTGTCAGCTACAAGTGACTTAACACATATTATCTTCACAACCTAAATCTAGAAACAAATTTGCTGTTACTACAAGTAACAGCAGGAGCCAATCAGCTCTGAATGAGATTTTAGAACATGTGAAAGTTTGACACCCTGAGCCAGGTTTGAAACTGTATTTAAACACTGACTTTGAGGGCATCATTTAGAGACAAGAGAGCATGGAAATAACACAAGAGTCTTAAGCCCAGGTATTTAAAAAAAATTAATACTATATTACTCAAGATACTAATTGTACAGAAAGAACAGAGAGATTAGACCAAGGATGTCCAGAAAATCTCAGGGCTTAAAATGAGCGATGTAGAGAGACTGCGACTCATAAATACTACTTCTAGTCTACATGAAACTGAGTACTTCGTTCTAACAATGCTTGCCACATACTGCAAAAAAAGTCAATTTATGGTGAGAGAAAATTGATACTAAACATTTCATTCTGTGGTTAGATTTTATAATGTATAACTGCTAAAGGATTAACAGTCTATTTAAAAATACACTGAAAATGAGTGATATATTACTAGCAATCGGTGGTTGGCTTGTAATAGAACTGTATTAAAAAAACAATAAAATGTAATTATTGAACACTACTCACTCACCAATACACCCGTTAGGAGGCTGTCATTTCAGAGACCCACAGTCTATTTATAGTGGCCATTTATGGGAAAGATTTTTCCATAGAACTATGCAAAAACCACCTCCTGGTATTTAGTAAGGAATCTCTCAAGCCACTTTTTCCTCTGTAAGGCATCAGATTATGCAATTAGCACATCTTGTACTCAGAAGTAAAACAGTTTTCCTGAAATGCTCACTCAGCCAGGATTTTACTTGCCAAATAGCTTTAGCTTTTATTATATTCATGAAAGAGACACTTATTTGGAGCTGCACCACTTTAATAAAAAGCCTTTTATAATCTCCTGAGTTTCCTTTTTCTCTCTGACTCTATATACTAGGAATTAACATAGGGATATATTATAATAAAGATACTGGAATCAAAGCTATGTTTTCCTAAGATGCCCTTTACTGGGAATATTATGGACCTCTCATAGGAAATAGCTGAAAACGGCTACAGCTCTCCTTACAAGGTCCCATGAGGTACCATTTATTCGCTCAACTTCAGTCTCTATATCCCATTTAACACCTTCTTCTTCTCAACATTTTGACGAATAATTTTGCACACTTCTTAATGCAAAAAAATATTGCAATGAACAGGAGTTCAATTGGAAGCAGAGGAGTCTTTAAAGTCAGATCTTTGCTCTTTTTCTGTTTCCTTAGCACTACTGCAATTACTTAATTACTCAGGAAAGTAGTGAATAGACCTGTTTCACCTTGAAAGCACTGAAGGCTTTCCACTGACATAAGCCAGGACCTCCTCCCTCACCGCAGCTCAGCCAGGGGAACAGCTAACTTAATAGATTTTCATCATCAGAAAAACAGCTTTGGAGAATTGCCTCTATTGAATTCTTCACCAGGAGCCAAGCTGGCTGTGGTTACAGAAGAGAAGTGCAGAGGGCTGGGGCAGCGGCAGCCCACAGCTTGGCAGGCAGGAGCATTATTCACCCCTTGGCCAGCCGGTCTTGGCCAAAAGGGAGAACAAACCCCAAGAACTGAGCACCTGGGCAACGGATCCAAGGCCAAGTGACATTGAGCTCACCCTAAGTGAACCGGACAGGCTACTTTTCTTCCTTTGTGGAGAAGGAAAAAAACCCAAAAAACTATTAAAAGGTAAATTGCGTGCTAATGCTCAACTTAGAAGTTGCTACTAGGCGTTGCCAGAATGGCAGGCAGAAGGAACGAAAGGATCTGACTTTTCCTTATAAAAATAAAGCAAGCATGAGAAATCGCACATTTGTGGAGGTTTTAAACATAACACAGAAGCACAACACATAAAGTATCTTAAAGTATCACAAATTCTTAGCAAGATTGAAATAGGTTAAATATTAAAATGCATTTTATTCATTAAGCTATTTTGCACTTAAACTGCATCCATGTAAGGAAGAAGACTATCAGTGACAAAAATGGCAGATTTCACCAAGGTGTTACTTAAAAATGGAGGCAAGGACTAGATCCAGACTTCCCAGTATAAAACCAAACTTTTTTTTTTTTGCCTATTCTAAAGCATCTGCCAAAAAACAAAAAAAGAAAAATCTACTAAATTGTTCAATATCAGAACTCATTATATTAAGAAAATCTTTGTTCTTAACAAAAGCATTTACTACATTTACTACCACATAATGTACATAGAAAGTGCCATTCCAATGTTTAGCTTTATTTTCATTCCCAGACTCATCTATTTTTGCAGCTACTTCAAATTCAATTTTTAAAGGGACAATTTAACTTGGAGTTTGTGTAATGGGACTTTATGCACAACATTATCTTACAGACTTTATGCAGGGTCTAATCTTAGTAGAAATACTGCCTTCTTTGTTACCCAGTAAAATTCTCAGTACCTCAAAATACCTATTTTAAACTGTAATATTTTCTAATTTAGATTTATTTTAATGGTGAGGTTGCTTAAGAACAGCCATGTGCACTACACCCCCAGTAAAATTATTTCTTAAAGACTAAATAGTGGAAGCTGATGAAACAATCTGATTTTTAATATATTTTTGCTGCAAAATGCAAATGTATTCCTATTACAAAAGCATTGTTAGTGACACTGGAAATATTTTCTTTTTTCTATATAAATTCAGTTGCAGCAGCAACAGCAGAATACTATGCCAGCCAGTAGGGCACTCACACTCGTGTAATATATTTCCACTGAACCATAAGCCAAACGCCCAAAACAAAAATGTCATTCCAGAGAAATCTGAACTGATGTAACAGGCATTCATCTTTATATTCTGCACACTTTGCTAATGTTGGGCTGAACAACACCATGCCTACAGCCAACTGACAGGAATTCTAACCTGATTAAATGTCCCAGTATGTTTTAATACCCTTAAATGGAATTTTTATGGCCTGTTCTGCATGCATATTATTAATACAGACCCATCAAAGAAGCCACAGACACACATAATAGCTCATCAATTTGTAGCTAGGCACTTTTGACCTTGAAAAATCAGCTGTCTTTCAGATTAACGCAGCTATGTTTTGGGCAGAAAAAAAAGCAGCTATAAAATTATCATGCTTATTTTTTTCACATGTCAGCACCGGAGCAGGGAATAAAGGCCACGCTGCTGGCTTTTTATTGATATTGCCGTCGACCTCCAACACCTGAATGAGAATCTTGGAGACCCATTTCTAATAATAACCCACTTAAGCATGATCATTTCAGCTACAGATGCTCCGCTGTCAGGAAGATGGTGTTTAGTGTGACTTCCACTCCCCCAGTCAGTGGGCTTTCACATTTCCTGTCCTTCACACAAGACCCTAAAGCACTTAAAAAACAGCTCTGGTTTGGACCACAACATCCACCCCCAGAACAGGTCAAAGGCTCTTCTGAGGGATGAGACGGTGAAGGAAAAGGACAAGGTGAAGACATGAATGCCATCCCCATCTCTAAAAGAGCTGGTGGCACACACAGCGTACTGGCAATAAATTAATAATGGCTGAAACATCTGCGTACCTTGGGGAAAAAGTTTACAAAGTATATTGGGAAAGAAATAGACAAAATTAGGACAAAAAGGATAATTCTCATAGAAGAGAAAAGTCACTAACAGGCTTTTGAAGGACTGGTCTTAGGATCTGAGGCAGGTGCAAACCATTCCAGACTGCAGAACAACGCTTCCATGTGTAACCGAGGAGAAGGCCCATGGAAGAGAGCCTTACAAACAGACTGTCAATTTATTTTTTTTCCCCCTTCCAGTATCAAATGGCTCACTATTGTTTATTTCTGAGGAGTCTCTCCCTTTGTAGCTATTCAACTTGCACAAATAACCCAATGTACCTCTGAACAGACAACTCAACACGGGTCTTCCATGTTCCAGCAAAATGCCCAGGCCACCAAGGTACAGGAACCATCTCTCATGCCTTCAAAGAAATACTGATTATAGCACTGAAGTCAAGACAGATGCTCAACATTCCAATTTTCCAAAGCATTTAACTTAAGAAGTGTGCTTTAATTGCTACAGACTTGATCTAGTGAAGTTCATTACTTACATAAATACTTGGCACTGGGATAGGCTTACAGAGGAATTGAGTTTTTTGACTAGACTTCCAAATACTTTTAGCCAGCCTGAAACTGCATTTTTTACTGCATGAAAATATTATTTCAAAAAGAAAAAAAACACAAAAAGTCATTCTTCTCCACATTCTGTTCTTTGTAACAGACTTTTTTCAAAAAGTAAATAAATTGCAACTCGTATATGTGCTTATTCTTAACACAGACTTTCAGTCTCAGTTTTCTTCCTTTTGTCTTGATTTGTTGGGAAACAGTTGTTGCTTCTCCTGGTCTGGCTTTTTATCCTCTAGTCTTTAGATAAATTAATAAAAAGAGATGTCAATAACAGAAAAAATTGAGAACAGTATGAGAAATACACCCACACAGGGCTTTTAATGCTCTCTCTAGCTTGATTAACAACCTGTGCCATCCGATCAATTAAAAACCCAACCAAGACAGACATCTTCTATTCATTTGTCTAATTACAATGTGGCATCCAGAAGGATCATTATCATAACAGGTGACAGAATCTCACTGGCACATATTGCTATTAACTTTACCCAATCTTACAACTACATTCATGTCTTTTAAAGAAGACATTATTAGAGGAGGCACACACAAGCATTATTCACTACAGATATCAATACCTAACAGGGTGAAAATAGCTACAAACCATCACATTTTCACCAGCAAAAATATAGCTATTAAAAGCCAAAGGCAATACTGATACTTCCCTCATGCTCTGAATTCTATCAAGAAAAGATTTTTAAAATAAATTAAAAGTTTAAGGTGCCCTTCTCAAAACACATTCAGGATTTTGTGAGAGATCTAGAAAGGATTGTCAGTGGAGACCATTACCAGTAGCAGTGAAGGTGGAAGCAAAAGAGTGAACAACCAAACATAAAAACCTGCAAGACTATAATTTGTAAACCAGCAAAATCAAGCAACCTACACAACAGACTCTTCACATTCAAAAAATCAATACTGCTACTTTGTGATGCTCCTAAATTTTTATTTTAGCTAAATGTCAGGCTCCTCCAAGCACGTGATGATGATGTTAAAATCACCAATTTCTCCTGCACCATCTTCAACACCATCCTTATTAGATGTGTACCAAAAACAACACCTGAGCAATTTATCCTCACCAAAACAATCTCATGTTTGTGCCAAGCAGAATCAAGGGAAGGAGAAAAGCCCACTCCCAGCCTACACGTAAATACCAGGCATGTTCCTACAAATCACAGCAGGCTGCCTATAGGCTTCCAAGGCTTCATGCTATCTCAGACGACTCCTCTGTTCTCTCAGAGACTATTTTCCCAGAGCAGAACAGGGACAAGCAGTCTGGTAAAAACACTTCTGCTCTGTTAGCGAGAAGGAATACTGAACAATGAATTGTAGAATCATAAAGGTTGGAAAAGACCTCAAGGATCATCAAGTCCAACCATCAGCCCACACCACCTAACTCACTAAACCATGTCCCTAAGCACCACATCTACACGTTTTTTGACCCCCTCCAGGGATGGTGACTCCACCACTTTCCTGGGCAGCCTGTTCCAGTGCCTGATCACTCTTTCAGTGAAGAAATTTTTTCTCATATCCAGCCTAAACCTCCCCTGGCGCAATTTGAGGCCATTTCCTCTTGTCCTATCACTTGTTACTTTAGAGAAGAGGCCAGCACCCACCAAGTCTTTGGCGATGAAATTGAACAAAAAGTCAGTATCCAAGAGCAAAACTGAAGCACTTCTCTCACTCAACAGGACTCAGCCACAGATGCTAGAGAATAATCGTCCCTCCAGCATATTTGATGTGAATGTAACATCCTCAAGACCAGCTCTTCCCCTCTACCAGACCTCTACAGGGCCATACCCACTCACTGATGTGGATGTAGATATTAGGAAGAAATTTTTCACTGTGAGGGCGGTGAGGCAGTGGCCCACGTCGCCCAGGGAAGCTGTGGATGCCCCATCCCTGGAGAGGTTCCAGGCCAGGTTGGATGAGGCTTTGAGCAACCTGGGCTAGTGGGAGGTGCCCCTGCCCATGGCAGGGGGGTTGGAATTCGATGATCTTTAAGGTCCCTTCCAACCCAAACCATTCAGTGATTCTACAATATACTGCTTTACATATTCTTTTGACAAAAGGAGTTGAGTAAGCATAGTGACAATCTTATTGCAGGCTACTCTCTAGCAGCTGTGCTATAGTGTGGCATTTTCTACAATTTTGCATTTCTTTGTTTTCAAAGTTTTACAGCTTGAAAAAAATTTGCCTCCTTAACCCAAAGATTTCAGCCAAGTTGAATGAAAAATTTCAGACATGCAAAGGGTACAGTAAAATTGCTTAACCTCTGTGTTAAAGCTTTCTAAAGCTCAGAATAACTACAAGCTCACTAGTGAATATGAAAGAGAGGTGGGAAAAGCAGCTGAATAATTGTGTAAAGAAATAAGTTCATGCTTCATAATAAAAAACAGCTTATATGTTTTACCCTCATGTTTTGCCAAGTAGAAGAAATAAGGGTGATCCTTTTAGTTCTTACCTCATAGCAGGTCAAATAAAGCTGACCACAGCTTGTGCATTTATTTCCTTAAATCACTATTTGCTCTTGTATTTGCACTTATCTGACATATTATTGGAAAGGTGTATGTAAAAATCTATACAGCCAAAGGGTTTTCTATTTCACAGTACATAAATGTTCATTGCCAGAGTTAGCCCCATCTATAGAAGGAGTTTGGGTGGTTTTGTTTTTTCCTTATTTTCAGCATGCCTTCCCCACTTGTTCTCTAGACTATGCTTAACATTCCCACAAAGAGGAGAATGCAATATCATAGATCTCGGATTAATTAAGAGGAAATTACCCTGTGCTGTTTTTTATCCCCATTAGCCCCATTTTGAGCCTAAAATTATGACAAATGCCATAATTCTACTCTCCAGTAAGAAACTTTGCTACAATCCTCCAGACTACTTTTCCCATCTTCAGCACATATGTCCCTTATACTTCTCAACGATCACTCAGTAGCAGACACTGAATGGAGTAAATACAGCTCAGAAATGTACATGCACACAAAGGATCAAGGCGACAAAAGGAACATGAGGCTGGACTAACTGAATCATCAGCTTCAGCTAACACCTTGGCTACAAGCACAATCAAAGCCGGTTTGAGGCAGAGCCAAAGCACAGGAAAGCGTGCACACAAGGTCCTGGAAAGCCTTCACTTTTCTTCATACCCTTGAAGACTTCAGAGAACTTCATGGGAGACATCAGGTTGCTTTAATTACAGTACAGTCTGTTATCAAACACCACAAGCTACCTAAAATGTAGAGTGTTTATAGGTCTTTCACATAGCAACTATACTAAAATATCCTAACAAAAGTTTTGTTGAAATGGAAGAAACAGTTATTTCAGATAGAAACAGAATTTTAATCATTTTAAGTCTGCCAAAGCAAACAATTATATAGAAGGCAGTTAACTGTCACAGGTATGACAAAGTAACAACCTGCATGCATCTGGATACAGGGCTTTTCTTAAGAAACGAAGAGATTAGAACTTTCACCCTACTTACTTCACTCATTGACACCTGCTCTAACTGTCATGGGTATGACAGAGTAAGTAACAACCTGTAATGCATCTGGATACGGGGCTTTTCTTAAGAAACGAAGAGATTAGAACTTTCACCCTACTTACTTCACTCATTGACACCTGCTCCCTGCACCACCGCTTCAGCGTGAGGTTTCCTTGGTCTCAAGGTCCCTTCCTGGGAGGGACGTCCAGGAAGGTTGGGCACAAAGTGGCATAGCTTCGTGCTGTGCAGCTGCTCCCAGCTGCCAGCTCTGGGGATGCCTCAGTTTCGGACAAACAATACCCACCCATATACACAGTTATCTCCCTGCCTCCCCATCAGCATTCACAATTTAATCTTAATATTTTGCCAACAAAAAGCTTTCAGTCTCACTCTGAATAGTAGCTGTATTTGCTATTTAGTTTTAAGTTTGACAATGAAATTTTTTGGTTGCTTCCGCCCCGCCCCAGCACTACAGAGGAATAATAAAAAAGACCCATTTAAAATATCAATTTTAGCAATTCAAATTAAAATACTAAAAACTTGCACTGGCACGGTATTGTTTTACAGGAATTTTGGACTCTATTCACAGAAAAGTAATTAGACTAGCATTTTACAGAGGAGATGATTTCTTTTCAGAGGTAAATAAAGGTGACTCTGTAGTTATATGGGCAGTGAAGGTACATTTCACTCCTTATCTATAGAGAGCCATGTTCCCATTATTGACAGAGCAGTATCTTTGCAGGGCTCTAAAACTGTGTAGAGTTTCAAAGGAAGCAGGTTAAGTGATAGATTTGCTGAAACCATTCAGGCCAAAATAAGTATTTATCCATAGGTTTAATCATACATTGCCTGACAAGTCAAAAGTATAGCTTCTTCTAGAGATAGCACTGATGTGAACATGCAGCTGAATTATCATAAAAACTACTCTTAGACTTAGAAGAGAAAAACGTTGCCGATAAGTAGCGAAAAATCACAGGGTGCATGGAAATGAATTATTTGAAGAGAAAACAGCTTCTTGCAGCACTGATAGATCTTGATTTCCATTTTGGTTGCATCAGCTTCACACCAGCACGGCCTTCTTGACTTTGCTGGTGCTATTTCCAATTCACAGCAATAAAAAAGAAACAGCACACAATGAAAACTAACTACAACCACTGTAAAAAAAGGGAGCAAGTTTCTGTATCAGGATGACACTGCTAAAGAACATTCAATTCAACACAAGCTCATGTTTTTCTTGAATTTTCTGTAAACATATTCTAAAGAAGTGACATATAGGCAGCAAAAAGAAAGCTGTCTGGAAAACTGAATTTTAATGACTTAATGCTAGGATCATTATAAGCAGTCATTTTCAGATTTTTTCCCCCCTATTTGGTAAGGAACAAAGAGACAAATTTTTCTACTGTGGACTATTGCATTTCTTAACGCTGAAAGAAGAGACAAATCACACGATACACAAGTCTGTAAACGCAGAAAAAGCATGATAGTGCAATTTGCTGGTGCTACTGAAGAGGTTGGGCTCACCTTCCTTCCAATCACAAATGGAAAAAAAAAATATACTGCAGTTCCTTAACTTTCATACCTTGGCAAAAGAGACCAAATCAATAAATAAGGTATATAACTGAAGTTATAAATAAAACCCAGGTCTTTATCTTTTAGCCCAAGACTATGTCCTCCTCCCAGACTTCTTTTAATTATATTTCTGTCCATTTTATTACAACTTATCAAGTACTATCTTCCCATGTTTGTTTCTCCCTGATAACTGCAGGCACCAGTCATATGGTGTCCTGTGGTTTTCCCCATCCGACAGGTGTTTCTCCTTTGTTATTTTAAGGATAAAAAGCAGAGTAAGAAAATAAACCCAAAAAAGCAATAAACATAATTTATAAATTAAGTTGAAAATGTATTATGTACTAACACATATGATATAAAGCCAACACACAAAGAAGTGACCTAAAATCTTTACAACAGAACACGGGGGAAAGGTGCCATTTCCTACTAACAACAAACCAATTTCAGATTTAGCACCCATTTTACTACATTTCATAAAATAAATTTTGTTATTACCATAATAAATGTATATAATAATAAATTCTTGTTGTTGTGAAAAAAGTCACCACGCTGCTATTTTGCTACACGTGTACCCAGGACACCTGATTCAATAACACAAGCTACACGCATGATTCTTACCTCAGTCAAAGCAAGTGCGTTAGTTCTTGTGCTTAATTATTAAGAACAGTGACCATCTGCATTCACAGATGTGCAGAACAGATTGTACTTCAATTCCAAGAAAGAATTAATGGTTCTGTACTCTAGATTTCTTACCTGTTTTTTGAAAGAAAACAAGACTGGGGAAGTAGCCCCTGATTCTGTGTTGCAATGCTGCTCTCCTTCTACCTTCTGTTGTCTTTGGCTATTGTTGCTCCTACACTCTTCTTGATTTGACCCCTTTTTTCCAGCGTCTGTCCTGTGCTTGCTTTTTCTTGAGGTTCAGAAATATTTCTTCCCAAAGCAGCAGTTGTAAAAAATTAGAAGAGAGATTTTTTTTTTTTTTCTGAGCTAGTGTTGTTGACATTCAGTCACTTCTAAAGGTATGCTTCACTGGCTACCTCTCACGGCTGAGACTGAGCTTGGTAAAGCAAAAGAAGAGGCTGACCTGCTCCTGTAGCAGTATAGCAAAGGCTAAAAGCACTTCTTTCATGTATAGAAAAACACAATATATTATTTTCTAAAATAATATATAGAAAATCCCTTAGATAATTCTAAGGAGATACTGGATAAACTAGAAAACAACAACAACAACCAAGAGTAGACTAAAAATGCTTCCAGCATACTATGAAGTACACATAGAGCTAGGTTACAGAGAGAGTCCCAAAGGTTTGAGACGTGAATCCAGACTTTGAACCTTGCTAGGGTTCCCGTGCCTTTGAGCATTGCTTGTGCTCAGGATGCTGTGGACCCAGGAAGAGGGCTGAGCAGCACAAGGGCTGCTGGGATCCTCACAAAGCTACCAGAAATTAGAAACATTTGATTTGGTACTTGTATTCTCCATGACCTCTGATTTCTACTGCACACAAAATACAAGCCTCGTTTCCCATTCTTATGTACTGTAGTCAGATTTGTGTAGTATATTCATATAGTTTCATGTGTGTTAGCATATATATATAAACAAAATATACCTAAACAATCAAAATAATTCTTTGTTTTTTTCATTTAGCACCAAACCACATTTTCAAATATTGGAAAAAAAAGTGTGGTTAGTTTCTGGACCATAACTCAGTGTCCCAGAACACAGTTATTAACAGTTAAAGGAGAACACTTAAATCTGGCTAACAACACTTCAGCAAATCAGCACTTAAGAGGAGCACATATGGTTCTGCCTTACGCCTGACTGCACACTGCCAACAGGAAGAATAGGAACATGATTTAATATTGGCGCTTCCTAGGAATTTTTTTTTTTTTTTAACTAGAACATTGATGCTTCACATCCCTGGCACAAGACAGACAAACTTTGTGTAGGGTGACCAAGCTCCCAACACAAATAGGAAGCTCACATCTACTGTATTTACAAAGATTCACACACCCTGTTGAGATCAGCACATCATCCATCCACTGGATGGGCTTAACTTTGAGAAAAGTGGGATGAATGTCACATATTACCACAAGAAAAATAAGTAGAAGCTTTTACCTTTGCAATGCAGAGAGCCATTAAGTGACATGACTGTGGCCAGGCGTGCCAGCTTTGTGGATTACGACCCAGCATCCATTTCTGTGCAGAAATGCAATAAAACAGTATCTCGGCTCTGTGTGTGGATTGACTTGTTGCACACCGGGTGACAAACTCCAGTTTTGGGACAACAAGCCCTTCCAAGCCCTGTCAATTCCAGAAAATAAGAGGTTAGCGTTATCATACTCACAGTCATCACAGCCCATTGACTTTCCATGCCAAAGCAAGGTACGTCAGTGGTATGACAACACTAGCAGGGGACAATTTCTTGTAAGAATTGCAAATAAAATCACAAACTCAAAGCCTCCGAGTGAAAAGAACTTGAATGACAACTAGCAACAGTTTTGTAATCCAATTCTGCTGTG
>NW_010146029.1:19998-28354 GCF_000699245.1 Pterocles gutturalis
CGTAAATGAGCTTTCTGTATAAACATTTATTATCAATGAAATCCATGTGACTGGCAAATATAAAAAGATTTATGCAGAACTGACAATATGTTAAGATTTCCAAGTTTATATCTGTGTCTTCATCCAACCTTTCAGGATAACTAAATTATTGTGGAAGCTGCCCCTGCCCATGGCAGGGGGGTTGGAACTCAGTTATCTTTAAGGTCCTTTCCAACGCCAACCATCCTATGATTCTATGATTTTTGGAAGTTCTCAGCTGTTAGCTGAGATTTTAAAGAAAAGAAAACTCTATGCAAAGATACATTAATGTATGTATTTAAAGTAGCTCACAGGTAAATATCCTCCTTTATCTCCCTTCTCCTTTTAAATAATCAACCTTAAATATTTATGATCCACCAAAGGATTAATGAAACCGGGCTAAATCTGCTAAAAGGCTTTATAATGTCATTTGATTTGTCAGAAATTTTAAAATAACCTGCAGAAAATCAAGGAATTTCCATTAACACTGGATCACTGCCTTAGGGCTCCGAGATCCTTAATACTGTGACTGAGTTTGCAGCTTTGGAGCTGACATACAGGAGTTCAAAATTTGAGAAGATGCAAGCAAATGTATTTGCTATCATTTAAGTTCTAATAAGCTCTGCTCCCTGATGACTACATAAGCTGTATAGAGGAAAAAATAATTTAATACAAGAAGATAGGCTAAAGGAAAATCATTCTCTGTAACCTGACTCAGACATGACTTCTTTAGTATATTCTACAAGAGACACACTTTGTGTGGTCCCAGATCTAATTAACACCCCCGGCAATTACTGATTTTAATCTTGCTGTACTATTTCAGCTCAAGTCCAAGCTGCCTAAGAGATTTTTTTTTTCCTCTTTTGTTTCCCAAATTAACAGTTTCTGCTGTCTTGCCAATGGACCACATTTTCATTTGCTGCTGCTTCACCATCCACATACAAAGCTGTGAATTCCAGCAGCTGGGTTGTGCTTGCAGTCCACTTGATTCTGAATGAAACAATACATTTTACCAGTTTGTATTTACATTAAATAAATCACCTGCATGGAGCTACTATGGTGATGCCATGGGTAAAGGCTACAAAACACAGACATTGTTTTCATGGGGTGGACAAAGATCTCATTTTTTCCTTGCCTTATGAACACCATCACGCTTTTTCCTTGTGTATTTTTGGTATTCCTTTAGAAGACAGACTAGAGCTCTACTTCATCCTCAATTTAATTTCTGGATAAAAGTTAGATCTTATATATTTCCCTACGCCTCACCTGAACTGCACTGGACAAGCACCACAGTCTTACATCCAACCCCTTGAAACAAAATTTTTTGTGTAAAGTGTCTCAGTTAAGCACTATAACACTAAACACTTTGTCCACAGGAAACAGAAAAGCCAAGAAACAGGAAGCAATAGCAGAGATCAGGCATAAGATTAACCCTAAAAATGGAATAGAATTCATCCTGATTTCCAGACCTGATATAAATTTTTTTAGACCCTACAGTTAAAAACAAGTGTCCTTCTTAAAAGTGAGAGAACATGCAGGTCAGACAAGATAAAAAAGCCAATGCTTCTACAGCTCTCTTAATCGCTTAGTTCTGCAGTTCAGACACTAAGATACTAAAATAATCAGGAGAGCTTGCAAAACTTTTTCACCTTAACAGAATTCCAGTTTTTATCATGAAATTATATCGTTTCTGCACAGTGGTTAGCTCTAGAAGCTAGCAGAAGATCTCAGACCAAAACGGTATTATTCAAACATAAACGCAAACCAACAGACTGACTTTCACAAGAAAATCCACCCTTGAAAAGATAATCCCCAAGTACTGGTCACTGGATATTTTCCTACACCAGCACAGCAACCAGTGCCAACGCACTCTGCAAACCTTTACAAAGTTGCACAGACTCACCATAGGGATTAAGGTTATAGAAGTAAACTAAATCATCTTCTATTCTTTTTATCTTTGGTAAAATGAAGACACCAAAGTTGTCTTCTAAATATTACATAAGCCTCAAATGAAAACCAAGACCTTATTAGAGTCAAGCCTTAACTTCCCAGGGACTAAGTTAGAAATACCTTCTATCTATCTGTCATGAAGAATATCTTTGTGTTATGGCCTGGTCATGGAAATACCACTGCCTCCAAGGTTAGCTGGGACTGTCAACTTCCTCTTCTCTCCTGCCTGCCCCTTTTCCCTTCACTACAAAGACTGACTTGCCCTAAAAAGCTGCTTTTTTTTTTTTTTTTTTAAGTTAGAACTTTAGTACAAATTCTTCCTTCATATGAAATCTCTTCAGGATTCTCTTCATCACTCATGTACTCCTCACAGCTACCACAGCACTGAACATTTCAACAAATATTCTTCCTAAAAATCTGGAATTAGATTTTGGGGTTTTTTTCCCCCTGTATCATTTACTATAAATAAAGCCTTAAATACCTAGAGCTCATTTAAAGCAAGTAAAGCATTCAGATATTCTCAGATTAAGTTTTAAAATATTTTAAGACTGCTATATTATTTTATCAACAAATCAAAAGAAATATATCCAGTATACACATCTTACTAAATTAACTTTCTGCAGTTTATTTTTAATCTTCTCTTAGGTTAAAAACTTCCAAAATTCTTTATTCCTTCTACTTTGTACTTTCTTGTTAACCTGATCACTTGAGTTTGAATTCAAGTGAAAAATATACTTTAGTGTCACATATTACAAGACAGAAACAAATACCAGGGTTTGTGGGGGAAAAGCATTTCAAACTGCAATATATAAAACTGAATTATGTCTCTTGGGCAAAATCAGATTGCTCCCTTTCTAAGCACTGCAACAGTAGAAAAAAGTAGAAATAGAACTATTGCTGTCTAACAGAGTAAAGAGCAAAACAATCTGACAAACACACAGACATCTCTGAATGACATTTATATGGATTTCTTATATCTGCAATTAACAGATGTGTGTCTGCATAAGCACAGACCTATATATAGGTTAAAAAAATATAGGTGTAGCTGTACAGACCTGTGTTTAAAATGAACCAATAGAAGTAACTCATTATTTCTATGTACCTACATGTCCCTTAAAAAATTTCTTAGCTAGCAATTAAATACAATTCTTGCTAGCTATGTTACATGGGCATGATATTGTCCTCATTTCTTTAATATTAAGTTTTCTATAGTTTTATATTTTCATAATTTAAAATACTTCTGTAATCATCTTGTTCTTGTTTTGCTTTGCAATCCAAGAAGTTATTCACAATATATTAGTTAATTGAAAATTTCTTCCAGTTTAGATTACTACTGACAGAATATCATGAGATAAGGTACCAGCCTAAAAATAAAACTTAACAAATATTAAATTATTGAAACGTAAATGAAGTAAGAGTAAATGAAATTAAGGAAGAAAAAGATAATTTTGTATTTCTAATTCTCTTATGATCATGTCTGCAGTCCCAGACAAGAAAATATTTTACTACTTTTCTCATTATGTCTTACCCTTCTTACTGTCCATCTTCTTCATGAACCTCAGCTTAGGCAAAACATTTGAAGACAGAATATAAATCATTTTTGTGATTATCATTCCATCTAGAACTACAACTCTTATTTCTTCAGTGACTGGAGGCATCAAAAATTGAAGTATCTAGCTAGTAAACGGAAATGTACCTTTCAATCATCACTTCTTTTGGGGCTCGGTTTAGAGCTACAGAACATTCATCTTTTGGGCAGCAATTTAAAGTTTTTGTAACTGTCAGAAGCACTGGAGACACATCATGAAAAAGAAAAAAATAATTCATCCAGAATGTTTGTCATAAACCTGAGAACTAGAGTTAGATTTTGTCTTGAAGGAAGCAACCAAGCTATAGGTATTTCCTAGGACAAAAATACTCTTGGGGCTAGTGCTGACCTATCTTCACGTGGTAACAAGAACAACATATTGCCTGGTGTTCACGCGAGTTGTCTGGAGACTTCCCAGGAGACAGACAGGTGCTGTACTGTGGCAGATTGGGAAATCCTCCCGAGCAGCTGATTGCTGCTCGAAGCGTACAGCTGTAAGAGAGACTGCACTGGAGATGGAGCAGCGGACCTTGCTATTTCACCAAGCTTAATGAAGTCTCCATCCCACCAGACAATACCTCCATCTGTCTCTCCAGGGAAAGAAAAAAAAAAAAAGTAGTAACTCAACCTTTATGACAAATTATTTACTCACATATCAACAGCTTTGCTCCAACAGCTGCCAAACAATAAATTACGCTATTTAAGAATCGGACCTAAATCCCTCTAACACAAACAAGAGAAGATTTGGTCCAAAGTATTAGACTGACTCCATTCATGTAGTCAGAAGAGTTATTTGCACCCAGCTCTAACAAATTCCTGCTTGGGCTTGCTCTTTTTGTTTTTAAAAATAGCTTCCAAAATATTACTGCTTTCTGAGAAATTTTTTTTGCAGCACACTCTGGTGTTAGGAACTTAACAGAACCCTGAAGTGAGTTTTGTAAAGAATGTCATCTTGCTAATTAGAAGAGGATCTATCATTTAAGACCTCGGAACTATTTTCAGATTGTTTAGCAATTAGGGAAAACTACTGAACGCTTCTCAAAAAACTTATAGATAGACTTCTTGGCTGCATTAAGTTATTAAATAATGCATTTACTGCACAGCACCTCATGGTTCCACTAGTCCAGCTTCCTTCACTTTTACAGTAACTGAACTCCACAAATTTGCTTCTGTTGAGCCTCACAGGTAAAAGGTTTTGTACAGGAAAACATTCAGAGTCAAACTAAAACCAGAGGAAGGTTCAGTTAACAAAAAACCCTTCACAACAGCCCACTGATGTGGTAGCGCGTAAGGCACAAAGCTTTTTGGCTCAGTGCTGGAAGAAAGCAAACCCAAGAGCATCCTAGCCACACAGTCTTTTGGGAGCGGTCCCTAGAGCACTGCATCCCCCAGACTGTTCCCAATCTTTGTCCTAGCAAGGACAAGAGGGAACGACCCAAAACAAAGCCAAGAACCTGATCTTACAGGTCTCTGACCTTGCTAACACACTAGAGACACCACTCAAGGTTCTCAGAGAAGCAAAACGAGACAGAAATGAACAATTTGTTATGCATTAAGTCTTTATCTAAAGGGACTGCACTAAAGCAGTAGTTCCCTATGATACAATTTATAATAGTGCCACTACATAGTGCTATACTAATTTGTGAATGCACACTATTTTTTTTTAAGAGGCTTATTCTGCTTTCATGCAGAAATGAAACACTTCCCAGTTCTGTTCTGCACGGTTCTGGGAATATAAATTAGGTCTTCTCTGATTTCAGTAATGCCAAGAAATTCTTGGATTTTACCCTGGCAATCTCCCAAGGAGAGGAAGTCTGTGATTTATAGGAAAAGACAGCTATAAAAAGCTCTCGCCTTCTTCAGTTTTAATTGACTACAGCATCATTGGCCTTTTGGATTTACTTCCCCTCTAGATATCTTTTGAAGATACAACGTGCATTTTTGCAGAGCACAGATTAGACTGCATCTGTTTGGTTTTGCCATTTCTCTAAGAGAAAACCTCAAGAACACAGATAACAAGAATGTGGAAACCAGAGTCAGGTCTGTTTGAGACAGGCCTGGGAATGCATTTCTCTGGTATTAACCTTTCTTTTCTAGTGTATATATGTATGTATGCAAGGCACGAGGCCAAGCTTGCGAACACCTCTTACCAAGCAAACTGTTTAATACTGACACTAACACCAGTGAAGCATCCTCTCAAACAGTGCAGGATACTTGTATCTTGAAGAGCAGAATCACATACTGTTGTAGCTCACTGGGACATGGGATGCTCAGATCCTAGTAGAAAACGCTACTTGAAAAGACAAGCAGAATTATTCTCACCCATAAACCCAGATGTATGAATAAACTAGACCCACTCTGAACACTGCTGCACCCTATAAACCCGCTAAACCCCCTTTTCACCCATTTGTGCTGTTCCTCAATTTCCAGATGGTATAAAACTGCCCTGGAGAGACTGAGGGTTGGTCCTTCAATGAAACCTGAGTTATGCCCTTCTCTATGCTACTGCTCTTGGTATAGAAAAGCTGTCTGATTCATTGTTTCTGCTGCTGAAATTAGTACTATTTGCCTTCACCACTGAGAATACAATATTAAGCAAATGCCTGAGTACAGCATGTAAGTGATCAGAGAGCCATCCAGTGGACCAGCAGGAAAAGGAAGAAAAAGTCATCTCAAAAAGGCAGATGGAGTTATATCTCAGGAATTAAACATCATTCCTGTCTGCTGGATGTTTTTCTATATTTATATTTATCATGGACAGTGACCAACAGATAAAACAATCCTTAGAGAATGGGCAAATGCAGAACCTGAAATATGTGCAGACTCTGCACAGATGCTAAAGGACATTTTTCTAACCTATAGTATCATCTCCACTTTCTCTTTCCACAATAAAAATTGTAAGGAAAGGATTTTTTTCCCCCTTTTCCTAATGCCTCAGTGCTATTTTCATCCATTTCTGCCTCTGTCGTCTTATTTTTACACTGAAAACTCCTTCACGGATAAAACATTCATAACCAATTATTCTTGATCAGTCTTCACCTACCTCTATCAGAGACAAAACGAGCTTTCTTTAAATAGCTCTTCCCAATTGAGAGCCTACATTTTATTTTAATCTGAAAGAGCACACATTTTAACTAGTAAGGCACCAGAAACCCCATACACTTTACAAATATTTACTACCTAAACTCCTTCTGACTTGTTCTCAGTCTTTGCCAAAACAGCATTTATTGTTATGAACAGCACAGAAGGAAAAAAAAAAAAAAAAGGTTTTCTATAGTAGGAAATAGCACTCAGTTAATGAAGACAGCAGGTGAAATAAAAGCTTCCCTGGAATCAATGAAATATTTACATTAGAAGTTATTTAATTTTTCCTCACCCATTTTATAATTTGACTTTAAGCCGTGTGGTATTACTTTTTGCCTTGTCATACAGAGCACTGAGATCAACAATAAGATTTGGTTTACTGCAGAAGTTTTGATATTTTAATTGTTACTGTCTGAAATTTTGAAGTAATCATCCAACACTTTGCCATGCCTACAAAAGAGGACACAAAGGACTTGCAGCTGACTAAATACCCTGATGGGAAAAAAGATTGCATGGAGCCCCTGGATGGCACACACAGGTTAGCAGTCCTCTCCTTGGTGGTCCCACATTATGAAGAGGATAATTTAATTTCCTACAGTAAGCAAATGTGTTCCTAGATATTGTGGGCAAGAAGCAAAACCACAATTCATCATTCTGCTAAAAGCAACAGTTCCCACCCCGTTACTGCAATATTCCTGAAATAAGCCGCAGTTATAATTAGACCTCCAGGTTATGCGGTCTTCCCAGAGCATCACATTAGCTCACCTTTGACATCTCCAGGTCATGCGGTCTTTCCAGAGCATCACATTAGCTCACCTTTGACAAAACAAACGGCACTTGCCATTACCCTCAACCTGAACTTGCAAATTGTTCAAGCTAAATGGCACTTGCCATTACCTCAACCTGAACTTGCAAATTGTTCAAGCAACACAACTGTTAACACAAAATGAGCATTTCGGAGAAGTGATTGAAGTGTTTCGACCTTGATACATCCCTCCATATGGATTTATGCTTGCAGGTCTACTGCTACAGGCTTGCTTGAGAAGGATAGGAAGAAAGAGTAGAAGTAGCAACTAAAAGAATCAATGCTGATATGAATCAGCTGCTTAGAGATGTCTCCACACCACCTCCATCCCACATCACACATGTTACTCTGTGATTGTAGTTTTGTACCAGAAACAATCCCACACAAAGTTATCCCATGTAAAATAAGGTGATTCTTAGTCCTTCATTTACCAAAGACACAACGAAACAGACTCCTGCTCTACTTAAGCTGGATTTCTAGGGTTTAAATGCTTGCAAAGGGGAAATTTCACAGTTTGCAGCAAAATGACACAAAGTTCTAGAAATAAAACTCGAATAGGCAGAATGAGACAATCCATTGTAAGGTTGGTATTCCTGTTCTATGCGTGTGTTCGGAAATTTCCATGCTGGATATATGAATTTATTTTATATTAAAACAAGTCATTTGTATTAAAGTATACGCCAGATAACTGAATAATGTTGACACTGCATGCATACAGAAACAATGAGTATGATATTTATATTATGTTTCTGAACATTGCACAGGCAAATTCTGATTCTATTTTGCCTAAGATCAAATCTGGGTTCCTCCTCTATGGAATTTCTATCACACTCGGAATTCCTCAGAGAAGCACTGAACTTCTGTCTCATATATGATATAAGGTAACTTGGAATATTATTTTAAGTATTTTA
>NW_010146030.1:0-8150 GCF_000699245.1 Pterocles gutturalis
TGATCTTTAAGGTCCTTTCTAACCCAAATGATTCTGATTCTATGAGTGATACATAACCAATTTAGCATTAAAGAGATGCTACTTATTTGAACAACCAGGTAACTGGCAACTGAATTTTTACCACACTTATCATCTCACAAAATTATATGGAGTGAGAAACTTGTCCATTCCCTTCAAATTGTGTTAAAAGATCCTGCTTCTATCTGATCTTGCTTTTATCTCTACCACAGCTACAGTGCTATCTTCCAAATACCTCTGAGTTAATTTTGTGAAGACGTAATTATTTAACTGGATGAATGCCAGACCCATAAGGTTTTCTGTGCAACTGTTCTAGTGCCATCAGCAACTATAAAAACTTAATAAATTCGACAGTCCAAATAAATACTCTTATTCCTTTTAATAAAAAGGCACACAATCAATACCTGTATCAACTATCTATTTAAACTGGAAGACACTCAAAGGTGTATCGCAGTGTTTGGAATCTTGCTGAAACCTCTCACGGCATTTTATTTTTATTATTTTTAACAATTTAATTCTTAAGCTGAAGTTGCAGCTTCTAATATTTGCAGTGGCATATAAAATTATTTTTTTAAATGAAAATAGTGATACCATCTTTACTCTTAAGTGAGATTTGCACATGTGACTGTGCCTCCCACTTGCCCATTGCCCTATCTTGATGGTCACAAACTGGAGCGAGATCTCTCCCCTGAGGAGTTTAAGCACGTTCTAGCTTAAGCACAGTAAAATGAAACAGAACACACACAAAGATACTTGATTGCTTTGCTCATGCTCCAATATCTCATCCAATCCTTACCCTGCTTTATTACATTCAGTTCCATGTATCAGTACCATTTCTGTAAAAATGTCATGCTTTCTGTTCCTGTCCATTTGATTGACTGAACATAATCTCCTAACTAATACTATAATTTTTATAAAACTTTTTAGATGAGGTTCTACATTTGCACTTTCAGTCATGCACGCTCCTGCGGTTTCAAATGTCTCAGAATGAGTAAGTCTTGGTCATATGCATGTTCTTACCTAAGGATAGCATCCATCCATGAATAAGGCTGATTTAGTTCGCACCTATTTAAATGTGCCCACTTTTGTTTTTTTGGTTCAATATACACATAAGTATCTTTAGATGTTGCCTTCCCAACTGTCTCAAAGTCATACTGAAAAAAGGTGAAGCTTATCAGAAGCAAGCAGGAGAAATCTGAAAATGCCATCTGTTAGTAAGTATTATCAACTGGAAAGGCAGGGCAGTTTTAGGTTTTGCAGCAAAAATGTAACAGGGGGTCAATTAAAACTAAGCACAATTTACAATACCTTTTTGTTAAAAATAGTTGGCTAGTTTAACCAAAGAAGCCCAAACCCAAGCTTCTTCTCATAAAGTTAAAAAAAATAAAATTAAAATACTGTTCTGCTGCAGACCAGAGTTGAGAGGATCAAGCTGATACAGAGAACACACGCTAGGCTGAGGAAAAAAACATGATACCCCTCCTGTATGTTGACTGCTTTTCTAAGCCTAGACAGACCAAACACCCTCCTTTCCTTCTGACAAAAAAGGGTTTTCTTTCAATTGCTTCTACCTGCAGTATCTATTTCTTAATTTCTTTGTCTACAACTCCCGATATGCAATAAGAGCCATGACAGATTAATTTCATTAAGTAAGACTGTTTTTTCAAGGCAATCCTCAAACATAAGGAGTCCTTTGTTAGGCACAAAGGGAAGGAATAGCACAGTTTCAGGGAGAAGCTAATTTGATTTGCCTTTCCCCAAATTAGCATTAGAAGCAACCAAAGAACCCAAAATAATCTGATCTCTTCCATAAGACTGAAAAGGTATAATTAGAAACGTAAAACCTGTCTGGGGCAGGTCCACAAAATGCAGACTAAGAACAAGAAGCCTTAGAACTCTTCACCCTCTGGGGGGTAAGGAGGCAGGGAAAGTCTTAGGTCCTAGGTCTTACCACATACTCCTAAATACTGAGCTTTAACTCATATCTACTTAGTCTGAATTTGTGAAAACAAGGACTAAGAGTATAAATAAAACTATGTATTCAACCAGAGGGCAAAACACATTTCTATATTTCCATTCCTCTGATAAACACTTGATTGCTTCCATATAAAAATTTAAATTTCTATTCCTTTTTATATAAAAAGATAAAGAAAAAACATTTTCAAATTAAATCACTCAGAAAGGCAAATAACATTTAGTCTAGGGAAATTTAATTAGCAAATATTCAAGTGATTTAGCAAGTATATCACCAATATGTTATCAAAATAAAGAAAACATTTAGAATATTCATAATGTAATTCTATATTTAAATTATCATTCAGGTCAATATTTGTGAGTCAACTTATTCCACTACTCCATTTTAAAGACGTGAAGAACACTACAGCACTATTTCCTCTAACTCATTTCTCCTTGTACAAAACTATTAGGATGATGATTTGCAATACTTTGGGTACGTAAAAAACCTCTCCAGAGAACTAACGAGGACTAATAGTGCCTCTTGTCTCACCTGCCCAGACAGGTTGATTTCTGTGGGAGTTTTAGCTGTCTTTGGGCCAAAACAGACAAACAAAACAACCACCGTAATAAGCTACAGTAACTTCTTCCTATTTGGTTAAACGAATATTTGGCACATTGTTTTTCCTATATGAAGGGGAAAAAGCTGTTAATATGATTTACCTTCACTTTTGTTTGAGGGATCCTAGAGAATGGGATTTGCACTTTTGAATGCAAATAAATGTATGTCAGTACCTCCATACTGTGGGCTACCTGGCACTGGCTGGTACCAGCTGACTGAGAGGCAGCAGCTCACTGTTGGTGCTGTGGGTAAGCTGGAAATTTAGTCTTCACTTTGGGGAAGAAAAAAAGCATTTGATATACTACCATTGAAAGATAACCTCTAACTGACCCATTCCTGTCACTTAAATCAACTCTACACACAACCAAGGGCCAATTTCAAACTCAAAATGCAATATAACAGAACAAACTAAACTTACAGTGTCAAACAGCACTTCAGTTAATCAAGTTTAACTGCTGCAATCCTTCAGAAACATCCATCATCCTGCTGTGTTCAGCAGAATGAAAAAAATCTTCACTTTGAATGTCAATATTAGTTTGCAAAAACCCAAGTAGTTTGTGGAAAAAAAAAAGTTAGTTCTTTACATCCTAATAATTTAATTTTAGTGTCTCAATACAACACAGTCTTGTCTTAAAAGGGCTTATTTTCAATAAATTCGATGCGGTTTCATGGTAACTATGACCCTCAATATGCAGTAGTTTACAGTGAAACCATCACAATATTTTCATTAACGTCTTCAATTGATGCCAAACCTCTAAAATAAACAGCACAGAAAGCTATACAGTGCTGAACCAAAATACTTCCAAAGCATTCAGTGCCACGGACTTGGCTGAACTTGCTGATTTTGGATATACTTGCCAAGTTTTCCACAGTTTTCCAAATCACTTCTGGCTTAATTCTGGATTGCTAGCGCTGAAGCACATCAAGTTTTCTTCATTTAAAAATTAACCTATATAAAAAGTTGAACCCTACAAAAATATGAATATTTTAGGCATATGAATTTTTTTCCCCCTTTACTTTGGGAGCACGTTAAAGCCTCAAGACGTCATACCTAGTTATGCTTTTCTTGTCTGAATTTGTGCTGCAGGTAGACATAAAAAGGTATGTCTCGAAAAAGCCTAGAATTGTCCTAGTTGTTCGAAATTCAAGAAGTCTTATTCATACAGCTCAATCCGAGTTCTCAGTTCTAAGCAGTGAAATGCAAGTACCTTTACTCAATGAAGTTACTCCTTACACCATTTGGTAATTCACACACACTCTTTGCAGCTTTTGTTCATCCTTGGGGCACACACTGGTCTCAGCCTGCATGAGCGGGCTGCACCCCATCTCCTTCCCGTCTGCGCTGCCTTTCAGGGGCAGGCAGGTACGAGGTGGAGGGGCTGCACTCGGAGCCTGCTCCAACACCCTGCGGGAAGCAGCAGCACAGAGCTTTCCTCAAGTGCTCCTCCGGGCTACGGGCAGAAACAGCAGCACAGGCTCCATTTCAGCGCAGGAAACAATGAGGCTTTGGGAGCTCCCTCACACACCAGGAGAACATGTAGGCTATGGATTCTTTTTCGAGTCACCAGATGACTGTAAATTGAGCACACTCAGTTACCTAAGGATGAAGAAAATCCTACTCAGCAGACGGACTAGAAATAAAAAGGAGTTCAGTGTTTTACTCCGTTCCTGAATGGAGAACGCATTCAGTCAGATTAGGCAGAAAAGAAAGGGGGGAAAAAAGGAAACCATGGCTGATTTGGGAAATTTTGCCAACTTCAGCTGTGCAGAAGAGTAATTAATAAGGGAAAGCTTCTCAGACACTGATGAAAGGGTGGACAGGATAACAAAGTTTAAAAAACGGCTATTAAAAGCTTATCTGGTTTTTCCCATCTACACATGAAAAATTTTCATGTATTACCATCAACAAACAGGCAAGACTGGTGGTTAAACTAGCAACTTTCTTCCCTCCCCACTACTGAAATGGGCTCTTAAAGCACCAGATTTTTTTAGCCACTTTAAAATCTCTTAAAATTGATCACGTGTACAGAACATAAAAAAAATCGCTTCCATAGCACGACAGTCTGCCTTGTGCTATTATTCTTTCTACCAGCCTGTAAGAAGTATTAATAAGGCTGCAATTAGCTCAGTTTGAATATTTATTCTTGCAATTCAACGCATTTTATATTGCTAAAATTGACATTTCTGTTGCTTCTCTTAAACTTGATCACGTGTACAGAACATAAAAAAATCGCTTCCATCGCACGACAGTCTACCTTGTGCTATTATTCTTTCTACCAGCCTGTAAGAAGTATTAATAAGGCTGCAATTAGCTCAGTTTGAATATTTATTCTTGCAATTCAACGCATTTTATATTGCTAAAATTGACATTTCTGTTGCTTGCAAACAAGCTGGGCTTTGACTGGACATCTCAGATCCATCTCACGTGGCCCCAGTCTTCATGCCATGAAGAACTGCATATTAACTGTTCCAGCAGTTTCCTTGCCTTTTATTTTTTTTTCCTCCAAAGTAACTGTAAGGATAAGGTTATTTTAAGCATGAGCACTGAGGAAACTTGAGGTCTGTAATTGCGGGAATGGCACAGAGAGAAGGGAAGGAAGGACCCTGGATAATTTATGCAAGTTTCTCAATTTTCTTCAATTAGACTGAAAAAGCATTACAGCTCCCAGGAGCTTGGCAATGTCACTTTATTTTATTAAGAATTCTGCAGATCTGATGTGGAACATCATGCTGTTGGCTGCTTCCAATAAAACACTCATCACTGGACTAGACTCAATCTGTAGCTGACATAGCAAGACCTTGTTGTATTACAAATTACCCAGTAATTTTGTCACAGAAAGTGGAACAGCCTAGAAAAACAAAGTCATACAAGTATACTTTCTACTAACTGTTCTGCAGTAGACCTCTCTGATCTTGAGGAAATTCTACTCTATCTCTGAAATCAGTCTCCAACTCAAATGGTCATAAAAAATGTTTCCCATGAAACCTGCTTTAAGGATGAGTCTTACCAAAAAGCAGTTTCAGTAAGAAAGTCCACTATTTCTAAATCAGTTAAAAGATGATTTTCTGTTCTTCATATTATCAAAGCATGCTAGTCAAAGTATCTTCTGTGCCATAATTACCTGATACATTAATGCAATGATGGAATAATGCAGTTTACTGAATCAATGCTACAAGATTTCAGCAATATTTGAAAATGCAACAGAAATCATGCTAGACATCCAGCTTGCTAAAGGCTAAAGATCAGTCAGTCACCTACATCTTACGCAGATGTAGGAGCACACGAGTCAGTTCTGTGACGCAGAGATCAGAACAAGAGAACTGAATGTGAACATTCTAATTTTTTAGGAGACATATTCTTGTTTTAAGAGCTAAGCAACTTAAACTCAATATAAGATATAAAAAAGAAGACACTAGTAACTTAAGACTTGCAGGAGTACATGACACTTGTAAAGAGATCCAAAGTTTTCTCCAGCTTCATTGCCAACTTTTTATTCATTTAAAGCCTGTAATTTGTTCCATCTTTAATGATTCCTCTACAGGATGGTTAAAACACTGCTTGAATCACCTTAATCAAGAGACATCTCAAAATTGTGGTAGAATTGCCAGTTGCTTGGTCATCTATTTTTAATTCATTAGCTTCCCAAGCCTGGAATGTCTAGACTGGAGATATACCATGCCTACAATAAAGGTGACCAGTGAATTCACATATGAAATGTCCAAAGAATTCTCATTTTCCGTTTTCTTCTCCAAAAAGCTGAGAACTGGGATAAATAGCCATCTACTGCTTGACGTGGTTGCTGAAAAGACAATACTACAGTCTAAATGCCAGCATTCCCCTTCTGATTCAACATGCAATATTTAAAATATTCCATAGACAGTCTCTAACTGGATGTGAAGGGTATCATTATTTGTCAAACTAAGAAGAATATTAATGTTTATCAGCTCCCTGAAGCAGAATCACACCACAAAAGTGGCAATGTATTATACCACATATAAAAATAAAACATTCTGGTCCTCTGTCTCACCAGTACTTTCTAATGGGAACACAAGCATTTAATATAGATCACTTTGCTTTGGATTCTAAAAGTGCCTGTGATTTTAAAATGTGTAAACAATGGAAACACAAGCATTTAATATAGGTCACTTTGCTTTGGATTCTAAAAAGTGCCTGTGATTTTAAAATGTGTAAAGTTTACAGGCTGTGTCTAAAAATAGTTTATTTTGAATGATCCTTAAAAGCCTTGCAAAGCCTGAGCTTAAAGAATCCCTTAAATTAAAAAGATGACACAGAGATGAGTTCCATTTGAGCAACCAGTACTGACACATCAATAATGAAATAAAATACACTGCAGTATTTCAAACATTTTGCAGCTGTTACAACAGTACTGTTATCTAATGCAGATATATTTACCAAATTCCACATTTTGTAGTACAAGAATCTAAAATCAAAATACTTCTTTTTACTTGTTTAATCATTAACTGGTACTCTAATGACATTTGAAACGTAAATCTAATCAGTAGCATTTGAACTGGTTTTATTACAAGCACCCTGGTAGTCCCTCAGCTGGAACTCTGCACTGTCCTCTCTTTTCTTCACCTGATCAAGTACTCCCAGTTCAGGCACCCTGGCAAGGGAAACCCTCTATCTCCCAGACCAAAATGAGACCTTTGGGATTTAGAAAGTTAAGATTTCCAAACCACAGTCATGTTTTTAGCCTTTATAACTAAAATATATTGTTCTAAGGACCAGAGTAAAACATTTGACTGAATGCCCTTCAAAAATCAGTAATTTTTATATTTTTATTGTCATCCATAAATACGCTTCAACCTCCTACCATATGAATATGGGTATTCTTTTCCACTAGCTCAGGAAAATTATGCAAATTGTCATAACAAAGTTTGTGCTTTAACCTCCTACCATATGAATACGGATATTCTTTTCCACTAGCTCAGGGAAATTATGCAAATTGTCATAACAAAGTTTGCTTCTGTGTTTATTCCAAAACTGCTTTACAATTTCAGAAAAAATATATTTGTATTGGGGAGGGGCTTTTTTTTTTCCTCCTCCAAGTATGCATGAATTTTTGTATCTTGTTTTATTATGCAAAATAAACAACTTCTATTTGAAAACTGAACTAGAAATACATCTGCAATCATAATATATGAATACACAACATTTTTCATAATTATAACACAGCACTATTGGGGTATAAACTGACAGATGGAGACCAATGCATTCTGCAGACTACACTGCAGATCAGGACACACTAATGGATTCACATCAGCTGGGAGAGGACATCTGTCTTAGAAGAAATTATTGCATTTAATACTTAAATTACCCATTGCGTTTTTGTTTAATATTAACTCTACACAGAAGTGTACATGATTTAATTGTACCTACATTGCTAAGGCTGCTCATTATGCTTTAATAGAGCTGCATAAAGAAGCACCTTAAACTGATTCGTACGTCATGTTTCGTGACATATCATAGAATGGTTAGGGCTAGAAAGGACCTTAAAGATCACCTAGTTCCAACCCCCCTGCCATGGGCAGG
>NW_010146030.1:8400-12193 GCF_000699245.1 Pterocles gutturalis
GGAGCCTTCTCTTCTCCAGGCTGAACAACCCCAACTCTCTCAGCCTGTCCTCATAGGGGAGGTGCTCCAGCCTCTGACCATCTTCATTGGTCTCCTCTGGACCTGCTCCAACAGGTCCATGTCCTTCTTGCACCGGGGGGCCCAGAGCTGGATGCAGTTCATCATCTAGTTCATCATCTAGTTGAATTAAAATAGATTACCTAGAGTTATTACTTCAATTCTATAAATTATACAATTTAAAATAGATTCATTTACGCAAGACATTATTAAGTGACCATACAGCACTCAATAAAACAGAAATTTTTCTGTGCAAGAATAGCAACGTTACATCTCAAAAATCTTAATTATCTGAGCTTAAATTTTAACAAATCTTAATTCACTGCTCTCCTCCCCCAAACACAGTCCTCATCGTACGGTCAACCAACCTCTGCATGCAAGCAACAGCAGAAGTAAAACATTCATGCGGATTATCTGGATTAATATACACACAAACACACATACGCATATACACACACGTATACATATACACATTAAAAATTTCATTTTTTCAAAACTTTGTATATATCTAATACTCTGTGTAATTTTTAAATAAGTGGAATAAATAAACTGTTCTTACCTTTTCAATTGCTAATTGTTTTGATGGTTTTTCCGATTCTCTCTCTCTCTTTTTCTCTTCTTTCTTTTTTTCTTTTTCCTTCTACAAAAAGAAAAAAAAAAGACATTTTGCTGGTACTCAATAACAATGCATTTGCAAACATATTCAACACCCACAGTCACATAGACTACAAACCAAGATCTTAAGTTACTCCTTTTCAATTCAGAGTTTATGCTTCTATCTACTCTGCTTACAGAAGTGACTCATTTTTGCTCAAATAGAACTACTAAAAATATTTTAACCTTGAGAATTCACTAAATTCACTATTTTACCTGCTCATCTGCATTTTTTCCTACAAGCAGAAGGAAAAAAGAACCAGTGTTGCTTCTCCTAAGCTAAGCTGATGTGAAAAGAAAAACCCATCTCTAAGCACTCCATTAACTCTGATAACCTCTGTCCTTAGGGTAGTTGCCAGTCTCTTTGACCAAAGAACTACATCAAGGTAATTTGCATGCAGCTTTCTTTAAGTTCAAACGCTATTTTAGTAATCTTAAAAAAATACTCCTAAATGTAAAAAGTTGACTTGGGCCATGTGACAGACTTGCTGAGTCATAAGACATTAAGTTGTTCTAGAAAGAGAAAACTGAAGGGATCCCTTTACTATGAATGTCATCATAATGGCATTGCAGAAGTTTTTTCATTTTAGTTTTAAGTGAATAAATGGGGGAATATCATAGACCCAGTCTGACTGAAGAAAAGCATAAAATATTCCTTAAGGCATCATAACATACAGAAGCTATGGCCTCTGTATGCCAGTAATTGCTTTGATAGAATGTTAGCAGTGATTTTTAGACCTAGCAATCTGTCTGCATTTACCTTGTACAACTACAGTCCAGTAGTAGTGAGCATACTTCAACATGAAAATGGATGGAACAAGAGTTTACCATATGTAATAAGGGAGAAAATACAGTAGCTCCTAAATGCTCCTTCAGTCATTAGACTTGGATCCCTGTGTTCAAAGTTTCAAAACAGCTTTGTTCCACAAAACACTATTTTTAGCAAGTTTCCCAATACTAGGAGGAAGGTTGAGAGGTTAGATAACAGTCCATGCAGCTCCAGCATTAAAACCAAAACAGCCTACTAGGCTACATTTTTCTGTCAATAAAAATTTTAAAAAAGCTCTTTAACACCCAACACATACAATTTTAAAATCTGTGTAATATGACATTTGGTTAAAATAGTTCTAACACTAAGATGAAGAGGGTTTTTTCTGGTTTTTGGAAGGGACCACGCATGGTGGGACCCAAGTAACACACTCTTCACAACTTCAAATAACCAGTTTTCAAAACTTTCACCATATTTCCCAGATGAATGGGGGTTACTCAACTGAGGTAACTGAAGACCCAACTAACCCCTGTGAATTATTTCATCGGGCATTAACCTGACCACTCAGGTCCTGGAAAGTCAGACTATGACACCAAGCACCTGCTTAAATGTGGGTGTCACTCAAGCAACAGGGAGCAATGACACCAGTCATGAAACGACACAAAATGGGAATCTGGAATGTCTGTTTTGAAGAAAAGAAACAGAGACCAACTTAGATTTTACTGAACATTAGAAACACAAAAATGAGCACAGTAGTCCAAACCAGAGCTCCAGCCAACACTGTATCACATCTGTGGCAGTGCCAGTTGTCAAAGAAAAGGCTTGTGCGACTGGGATAAGAATAGAGCAGTGCTTTATTTTGAGGCCATCATAATAACCTGAAACTTGCAGGCTTGCTGAACTGAGATTACAAACACATAGCCATGCCTTTCAAATGATGCTTAGCCTTTCTTTCATGACTGTGTTACCAATTCTAGTACCAACCTGCATTCTAAAGACTCCCCCCACCCTGTGACTGCAATAATGTACTGCACAAAAACATACTGTCAGAGCAATACCTTTTCCAAAAACCTTTCACTGCCTGCCCCCACTCCCTACTCCAACCTTCCCAAGTTGAATAATTTAAATAAACCTCATCTCTTCTCCTGTGGAAGCTTTTCTACATCTTAGACAACTGCGATTTGTTTCTCCCCCTCCTGGGAAAGGTTGTTTCAAACACAATACACCTTAGGTTTATTTGAATATGTTTAAGTGAAAGCAGAGTTAAAGTTTTTGCATACAATCATCTTCAGGATGTCCCGACTTCCAGTTTGACTTCAATATTTTTTTAAATCTGTTTTGTTAGAGAAACCTTGCTTCTCGAGGAAAAAGCAACTGGAAACTTTTATTCCTCAGAACTTCAAGAATGAGGAGGTCCAGTAGTAAGTTTCATACGGCAAACACCCCACAGAGGTTACCAAATACAAAGAAATGCCTCTCATTGCCCTTAACAAATCCCATACAGCTTCACCACGAAAAGATGAAGACTTAACCTGTTCACCAGTGTTTCTGCTTCCACACCTCACAAACCCCACAAGACCGCTCTCAATTCCGAGTGACGTTTATTTTCATTCACTTCATTTTCACAGTGGACTTGAAAACTCGAAAGTCTTTCATCTTCACATTTCACAATTTCAATAGGCAAGCTTCTTGCTTCAGCTCCGTTAGGTAAAAATGAATTCAGACTAAACAAAACATTTCTCAGATGCTGTATTCATGCCAGAACTTCAACTCAAGTATTTTATTACTTGCAAAAGGAGTCGAAAAAGCACTACGAAGATAGAAAAATTAAATCATCTTCATACTGGTCTTATGTTCTAAGCAAAAACAATTCACTTTTTTATATGCAATATTCACTTCTAAAAGCACGGCATACAAGTCACCATAGAGGAACTTTCAAATTTGAATGCATCAAGAGAGGCAAGTAAGAAAGGAAAGGCGAGTTTTATTCTAGATGATTGCTGCTATTCCTGGTACAACTTAAAAAAACATTTTAAATTCACCAAGACTTGGAGTCTAGTCCATGACACTGTCATTTAAATTTTAATTAATGTTTAAATATGACTGAACTAAAATAATTTAACATCTGTCCACATTTTCTGTATTTAGAAGTAAAAACATTATTGGGTTTAGATCATAAGTTATTTCATATACTGTATACAGTCTCAAATTGGAGTGAAATATCCAAAACAGATTGACACTGAGCATTCACACACTAAAAAATTTAGAATCATAGAATGGCCCAGGTTGGACAGGACCCTAAAGATCATCAAG
>NW_010146031.1:0-1696 GCF_000699245.1 Pterocles gutturalis
AAAACTGTCCCCATGGCTTTATAAACCACCACATTTGGCTATTAAAGAGCTTGATCAAATTACCTCTCATTGTGTTCATTCATTCAGTGCCATCTACACTGTCAGGAAGACCATCCTTGGATAGCAAAAGGCCTGAAGGCCATCCCTCACTCTGGGGTTTTGGTATTGACTCATCTTCTCCAGGCACATTGTGTCAGGGACCTGACCCCTACCCATCCCCTCCTGGATGATGCATGTTTATGTCTCAAACAATGAGCAGAACACTTTCTAAGGAAGAGACTCCACCAGGAATGCTTGGGCAGAGCACTCAGACAAAACATTCCTAAAGAAGAGATGCCATCATGTCTGGGAACATAAGCAAGTTGTTACATCTGTCAAGGTATGGGCACATATGTCTAGGTGGGGCATGGATGCTGAGGGCTGGAGTCATCTCCTCAGTGGAGAAACAGCTGCCCCCCTCTCGCACCCCCCAAAGCTAACCTGGAAGCAGGGCTGTTGCACGCCTCAAAGGTCAACCCCAAAGGTGACCTGGATGCTGGGCAGCCCCCACCGAGGGGAGGTCCAGCACTGGACCAGACCGAACTGTATAAAAGGCGACCCATCACCAGCCCATACAAGAGGAGTTTCTGCCTGAAACAAAGTCTTCTGCCTAAAGAGAAGACAGGTGCTGGAACGAGGGATTAACCCATCACCACCCCATGCAAGAGGAATTTCTGCCTGAAACAAAGTCTTCTGCCTGAAGAGAAGACAGGTGCTGGAACGAGGGATTGGTGATGTTCTCTATGTCTCTGTGTTTGTGTGTCTCTGTCTCTTTGTCTCTGTCTTGCTGCTCGCCTTTCTTGCTTTTCAACTCTTTCCTACTCTGTCTTCTGTCTAATTTTTGCTTCAGATAATGATTGACCATTATTTGGTGCTTGCTTAACAGATAAGTAATGCTTGGTGATAATTGATAAGTGTGATTTGGTGCTTGACTCGGAGAAGTTGATTCGTGGTGGTTTTGCAGTTGCTTAGGTAAATAAAATTGTGTTGTATTGTTCCTTGAGTCACTGTCTGACTCCACCTAGGCCGTGCTCCTTTTTGGGGAATCACCTCTCTCGACCATCCACTGGTCGCATTGCTACACATCTCACACACACACCCTTGAACACGCTTATTCTTGGGGTCTTACTAGACTATTTATGAATGTACAAAATTGTCATCTATTAAATGAAAATGTGATCTTGAGCTGTCTGTAAGAAAAATGTGTGCATGGGAGATGACATGCAAGCTCCAGCCTGTCAGAGGAAAATTGTCCATTCACTGAACACAGGCTGAGTTCCTGCTGGGGGAGGCTGATGAGAAACCTTCTAGGTGAGAATACTGTGATGATTTTTAAGAACATCAGCATTGTGTTCTTCAACATAGTAGTAAGGCTATTGCTCTTTAGAGGCCTGGGACAGATAAAGCAGAGCTGGTATCTAGGACAAGACATGAGTCACTCAAAACCAAAGTTACAAGGGGACACAGTGTTTATACTTCTCCATCTTCAACATGTTACTTTGTGTGCTTTTGTTGTAAGTGTTGCTAATTTTCACCCTTAGAGTTGACAAGATTTCAGTGATGGGAAAGTTATCCTTGCAAATATAATTTTTAATTAGTTTGTAGAATTTACTAGTATATTTACCTAGAATATGCTATATAACTGTCACTTGTTATT
>NW_010146032.1:0-307 GCF_000699245.1 Pterocles gutturalis
GCCGTGCATCGCCTGCAGCTCCCTGCACGGCTCCTCCTCGGCGCTGCAATTGCTGCGGGTGCAGAGTCCGGGGGCTGCGCAGCTCCTGCAACTGGTGCAGCTCGTTAGAAAGCAGAGACACACGGCCGGTGTTCTCCTGGATGCCTCTCTCCCTCCTTCCTCCAGCTCTCTTTGATCTCAAAATTAAATTTTTTCCAGCCTGCGATTACATTTTCGCTGGGCGTGGGCTGAGCGACGCCAGCCGAGCGGGGCTCTGGCTCTGCAGCACCCTCAGCTCGCAGGGAGCAGCTGCAGGACCCGGCAAAGC
>NW_010146032.1:378-2407 GCF_000699245.1 Pterocles gutturalis
GAGGAACTGGACTTGGACACTGATAGTTTGCAGGCCGTGCAGTTGGTAACCCTGGGGGAGCAGCTGCTGCCTGCGTGCTGCAGGGCTGCCGGGAGCGGGACAGGAGCAGCCTGCGTGCTGCTCCCTGAGCACCCGGGATGCCCGTCCGGGCACACCGAGGGTGCTGCAGGGGCAGGGTGTGCACGGGGGTTTGCAGGTGCTGCACTGCTATTAAATAGGGTACACACACTGCCATGGGATATTGCAATGGCCACGAGATATTGCAACGGCCGCAAGAATTGCAACGGCCATGGGATATTGCAATGGCCACCTGCTGCCACGGGATACTGCAGTGGCCACGGGACATTGCAATGGCCCAAATCACAAGCGGGTTTAGGTCATGCTGCCAAACTCCCCAGCAAAGGGTCTCGGCACGACCGTTCTCCCAGGGTGCATCCCTACGGGATATGGGGCATTCCTCCCGTGTTTCTCTTGACCTTTTGTCCCTCGCAGCTCCGAGGAGGAGGAAATGTTTGTCTGCAAGAAGCAGGTCTCTGGCTGAATTCCCCTCCTGGGGGGGAACCAGTGTCAGGGAGAGGTTTCGTGTTGTGCGGCTGTGCTTTGCCCGAAAACATTAGCTTAACATTGTCATGGGGTAAGTCAACAAATATGGAAAAATCCACCAAGGTTACATTTTACCCACTTTTCTCGCACCTTTGGAGATGAAACTCAAGCTGCGCTGCTAAGTTACAGTGATTTATTGGAGGGCTGAGAAGCTGGGTTTAAATACTGCATCTTTGGGATGCTGGCAGCCTTGCTTCCTATAAATCTTAACCAGTATTTCTAAGCCCTTTTATGCCAGCTGCTTTCATGTATTCAGAACCTTTTCCGTGCAGTAGCCTATGAAAATATTGAAACGATGCCCAGAGCAACACCAGGATATGAAGGGGAAAACTTTAAGATGTTTTGTAACTATTTCTTAACAGAACCTGCCAAATCTTAATTTTTCCAGTTTACAAGTAAGAGCCTCTAACCATCTGTTTGCTGTCAACCCATGTTTGTTTGGAAAGGAATTTTATTATTTTTTTCCATCTCGCACTCCTGTTCTTACAACTAGTTTACTGAACTTCATAAATGTCAGCTTTCACAGTTGTTTTGTAAGCCAGTTATGATTTAGGATTTAATCAAAATTGAGCAGTCAGTGTCTTTAATCAATCTGAATGGAGATCAAAAACAAAGAAAAGGAGAGAGACTGAAAAATGAAACATTTAATGTCTCCCAACAGCCTTTGAAAGACCCTTATTCCAGCATAATAGCTACCAGGAATCATTATAACTAACTTTAAAAACAACCCCAAACCCTCCGAAACTGCTCGTTGTGTTTTTTAAAGATAAAAAGGGCTAAGGCAATTTAAGGCTTAAAAGCAATTCCAACCTTTTATCTCATTAAGTATTAAAAATAAACCAGCGGCAGCCGCTCTGGGGCTGCGCCGGGCTGTGCTGCGGGGAGCGCTCAGCACTCGGATGGGTTATCGGGGAAAACCCAGCTCATCCCAACGGGAACGGGACGACCCCGCATCTCCCCTGCGGTGGCGGGGACCCTCATTAGCTGGTGCGATGCCCGCCGTTAACGATGCACGGGGCTCAGCACAGCCCGTGCGGGTCAGGAAAACCAAATTAATTGGGGTGGGAAGTGGAGTAGAGGAGTGATGAAGGGGCAAAGCCCAGCCTAGAGGGGCTGGATGGTGTCCCAGCTGTGGTCCCGCACTGGGGTGCACTGGAACCCACCACCCCAGCACGCGGGGCTGTAAGGAGGGTCAGACACAGTGAAGGCATGCTGGGATGGGAGCAGGGCAGCACATCCCTGGCTTGGCCTGGATCAGTCCAGCTCAGCTCAGTATGGCCCTGCTTAGCCTGGCTCAGCTCAGCCCGGCTCAGTCCAGCTCAGCTCAGTCGAGCTCAGCTTGGTCCGGCTTGGCCTGGCTCATCCCAGCCCGGCTCAGCCCAGCCCAATTTAGCCTGGCTCAGCCCAACTCAGCCTGGCTCAGCTC
>NW_010146032.1:2459-3129 GCF_000699245.1 Pterocles gutturalis
TGTAGCCTGGCTCAGCCCAACTCAACCTGGCTCAGCTCAGCCCAGCTTGGCTCAGTCCAGCCTAGCCCAGCTCAGCTCATCCCAGCCCGGCTCAGCCCAGCCCAATTTAGCCTGGCTCAGCCCAACTCAGCCTGGCTCAGCTCAGCCCAGCTTGGCTCAATCCAGCCCAGCCCAGCTCAGCTCATCTCAGCCCAGCTCAGCCCAGCTAAACTCAGCCCAGTCTGGCTCATCCTCGCCCAGGGTGGCTCAGCCCCGCCCAGCAAAGCCCGGTTTAGCTCAGCCCGGTTTAGCTCGGCTCGGCTCGGCTCGGCTCAGCGCTCTCTGGCGCCCAAGGGCGGGGCGGGCAGGGTGCGGGCAGGTAAGTGAGCGGGGGGAGCGCCTAAGCCCCCCCAGCCCCGGGGATAATCGAGCTTCATTAACGTTAACGAGTTTTTCTCCCTGGTGTCCCTCGTGGTGGGGGTGGGATGGGGCTTTGTGGGGCCCCCGGAGTGTCGCCGTGGGTTTAACTCATCAACCAGCCCCTGGTTTTTGGGGTCAAACCACTAAGCTTTGTTTTGCTCTCCTGTGCTTGGCTTATTCCCCCCCCTTTTCGGGCCCATCCCTGGTGGGTTTGCAGGGGGTGGGGTGCCCCCGTGGGTGCTCGTGGGGTTCGAGGTGCTGAGCAGCCCTG
>NW_010146032.1:3185-4318 GCF_000699245.1 Pterocles gutturalis
GGCTGCTGGGCTTTTCATGGGCAACTGGGTGGACTGGTGGGAGTGGGAGAGGATGGGGTCTCCTCTCTCGTGGCAGTGTCCCCCCTCTGCTGCGGCGCCGGCTTCCCATGGACACTTTGGTGTAGCTCAGGGTTTGTGCAGCAGCAGGAACACCGCATCCCGGGGTGATGCTGGATCCCCTCAGAGAGCAGCAGGGGAAGGAGCGGGTTCGAGCTGTGAATCATCTCCATAAAGGGGTTTGTGTGGGGGGGGATGTGGGGTCGCCTGTCTTGTCTCCTGGGATGCAGGGGCATGCTGTGGGTGACAAGGACTCCCTCCTCAATGGGATTAAGAGTCCTTGCGCCCGGCTCCTGCCCGTGGTGGCTGCTGGTGGTCTCTGAGATGCTCCGTGGTTTCCTGCTGTAATTTTCATCCTGGTGTAAGCCAGGCTTAATTTTATTTCCACGTGCAAGCAGTTGTGCTGGGTCTGGGCAGCACGGGGAAGGTGCAAAGCGCTTCCACGGAGCCGGGACAGGGCTTTGCAGAGACGCTGGCAGCGTGAGAGCAGCCACCTCCAGCACGAGAGCTGCATGGTGGCAGGGCTGGGAGCATCCCTGTCCCACCGGGCTTTGGAAAATGCCCCTGTTCCAGTGCCTGAGCCCTTCGACTGCTTTTGGGGTCCCCACTCCCCATGGAGGAGGAGAGGAGAAAACCCTCCTGCTGCAAAAGCTGCTGCAAGTGTGGGGCAGGTGAGGGTAAATCCCAGCACCATCCTGCAGCCAGACCCCCCCCGATGCCCAGAGCATCGCCCAATTCTCACTGCAGCTGGTGCTGGATGCTCCAGCACGCTGGGACCCCGGTACTGGTAAATGTTAACCTGCGTCAGGAAATCGGGGGGTTTATTCCTGCCCGAAACCCCGGCTCGGCGTCGCCTGGCCTCACAACAACCCGCCAGCGCTTTGCTGGTGCTACTCTATAAAATTCCCTCTGAATCGAGGGAAATGGGTTTTTAAAATCGGTTTTAAAGCCCTCCGGGGGCTCCACATACTCCCGCAAGCCTTCCTCTTTATTTGTCCCCTTGCTGTAATCCCCGGCGCTCAGGATGCGCGGGCAGAGCCCAGCATCTGGCTCCCATCACACCTTCTGCTGGCTCC
>NW_010146032.1:4480-4742 GCF_000699245.1 Pterocles gutturalis
GGGCCGTGCGGGGGGGTCCCCCGGGGGGGGGGGGTTCTGGCTGGCTGTGGTGGCAGCGGGTGGTCCTTGCTGACCCCAAACCAAGCCCATCCCTCGGGCTCTTCTTGGGGCATTTGCTGTATTTTGGATTTTGGTTCTGCATCTCTGCGCTGGGAGAGGTGGTGAGCAGGGTGAGCAATGGAGCCACCGTGGTGCAGGTTGTCACACAAGCTGTCCCAGAGAGTGGGGAAGAGCTGGAGGGGGGTGAGGGAACCCGCGCAGC